>NW_008604909.1:29552-83298 GCF_000691845.1 Merops nubicus | reverse complement strand
CCCCCCCAAACCAGTACAGTTGTTTCACTGTGTATTGTGTGAAAAAATATTTTTTCATGTTGATTTTTAATTTTTTAATCATTGGGATTTATGCAGTATAAAATTCTTAGTCCCACTTCTAATGGGGGAGACCAGTCACTTTATCATGCCCTTGATCCTTAGAGACTGATGAGAAAGCACTTGAGATCATGGGATCAAACACGTTCTTCTAACATATCTCTGTATATCCCACGGAAGAAAAATACTGATGAGTGTCTAAAGGGGATGAAAGTTTAATAAAAATAGAAAAGCAATCTTTCCAATGAAAGAGGTGTGTAACTGTCAAACGTTGAGATTGCTTCCAACTCCACTGGAAGGCAAAACATAAATATTTGAAAGCATTTAGTACATAGAAAACATTATAACAATCAAATTATATATAAACACTTATTTTTATGGTTAATAGTAGAAGAGATTACAAACACCTGAGTTTTTTATTCAAACAAGTGTATTTCTCTCAGTAAGCCATGTAATTTGAGTAGGAGGAATTTAACTATATTGCATATTGTTGTGGCTAGGTCTGCAAAACTTACAAAATGAAGAACAGATTGTATAGAAAGGTATTACTTTACTTGTAAGACTGACAGCTGTTGCTAACATGTCAGTTGTTGGATCTGTGAATCGCTAAGCTCAAACTATAAACTAGGAGATATGTGCGGTTTAGCTACAATTAGTATTTGTCATGCTGTATTATTTGTAAAATGTGGCAATAACCTTGGTCAGATATTCCAGGAAATGCCTCAGTTTCCAATACAGGCAGGCAAAGGCCTCTTAGTCCAGTGACTGTTGTCTCCTACATCTGGTGATGCATGGAACTTGGAAAAGAATGGTTGTGCAGCCCAGTATCGTACAAAGGAAGTTGTGGCATTTATGGCGGAACGATGGGAAGAGGAAATACCTTCAGTAAGACCTGATCACCTGCTATTCAGACCTAGGTGAAAGTGAAAGAAGTGTCTGGAGATGAGGCTTGCCACCTAAATTATTTTTGCCTTTTGAGTACAAAAGGTCGTTCATCCACATGGTCTTGGGAATTTGCACTGGCACTAAAAAGGGAAATGGCGACCAAAGAGGTTTATCCAAATGTACTTTGGCTGATCAATATATTAGTTGAGATGAGTCCTAGCAGTCATATCCTTCCAGTTCTGATGGGGTAATAATTATGTCCACATTGTTCCTGGTCTATATTACAATATTCCAGCAACTTCAATTACACTTAGAGAACAGCTTTCACATTTGGAAGTTGTTCAGTCACTGAAGGCCACTTCTGTTAAATCTATACACCAGACTTTTCAGAGCTGAAATCAGCTTCATTCCCCATCTGTGTGTATTAGTCATGATGAGCATCCTTAGTGCTGTTGACAATCATTAAAAAACTCTGGCAGTCGCTACTATTACTTCAGAATAATCATGCAGAGCAATTAATGAGGATCTGACGATGACTGCAGACCCTACTGAGATCGACTAGGTTATGCCCATGTTTATGCCAGCATTAATCAGATGTAACTTCTTTGAAGTCCATGTTGTTACCTCTGATTGACATGGATCTAATTGTGAGCAAACTGCAAGTATTTTGACGCTGGCATGAGCATATGGCTCCATGTCTACCGTTCTACTCCAAAATAGCTCAATGTTTGGCCACTGCCTGCAGCTGAACCTTAGAGCTTCCTTCTGAGCTTCTCAGTAGGCTTTGCTTTGTTTAAATTATGTCTCTGTAAATGATGAAGCATCTGTTACATTCCTTCAAGTGTAGTTTCACTGTTGCCTTCTTGTCGATTCTGTCATGCTGTAGAGTTGCTGTAAGTTTTCCTTCACTGCTCTGTATAGCTCTTGTGTAGCATCTTCTCCACCCCAGCAGCTGATGAGCTGATTCACCCCCTCTTATACGAGGTGCTAGTAAGCACTCCTGTCATGTTACTGCTGTGTCTTGGCACTGCAGCTGTTTTCTTGTTTCCTTTGCTGTCTCCTCTCTTCTTCATACCCTAATTTTGATCTGCTTCATCCTCCTTTTTCTGTAATTTATTGGTACTTTGGAGCTGTTTTCTCCCCCATCCCTACTTCCTCACTCACATGAATGGGTTATTTTGCTGGTTAGCAACCATCATCTTTCCTGCACACCTGTAACTGAGGAACTGTCTCCTAAAGGGGACTGTGGAAAGGAGAAGATGTTGGTTTTGGCCTGGCTGGTTTTATTATCAGGCTTGTACAGACTGGATGTGTGAACAGAAAGGGAAGTCTTACCCCTAGGAACAAGTAACATAAACTGAACAAGAGCAGAGGAAAAGGACTTAAAAGCAAAAGATTTCATCTTATGTATCATAAATGCCAGGGACCACTTTGCAGGTTAGCAAAGTTATTCTAGACTCCGATCAAAAGCAGACCAGAGGCACCATATCTGGAGCCAGCCAAGTCTGGCAGAGAGCAGGAAAAAACAGGAGAAGATTTAATGGAGCAATTTTGTACTCATTTACACACAGAGTCAGAAATCATCCAGTTCCTTCTGCCATATCACCCTCCTCTGTGTTAAGGTAGTGCTTCCCACTCAGCTGGTTTTTAAATTTTTAAACACTTCACCAGAATGATCACACTCCAGTTAAAGACCATCCTATACTTAAATCCCTACCATTAAGTGAAACAACGCTGGAAATGGCAGCGTCTATCCACAGAGACATTATTAAGCTTTTTTTTTGTAAGAAGTTTCAGTGTTTCATAATTATGGGAAGAGAATCCCACTCTTCTCTGTATAATTCAATCAGTTTTAATTGCTTTGAAACCACAGAGCATATTTAACTCTCTTTTCTACTGTGACTCAGTTTAAAAATACCTGAACAGGGAAATTATTTCTAATAGTTGACAACTCATAGTTCTAGTGTAAAAAAAAATGTAATAATGAAATTCAATTCGTACAAGGGATAAGGACCACATTTTTATTTTGAGGGTAATAAATGTGGGAACAATTTGCCTGGGAATGTGCTGGTTCTCATCACTTACATTCTTCGAATAATGACTAGATTTCTTTGTAAAAGATGTACTGTAGCTCAAACAAAAGTTATGATCTTAATACCAAAATTGCTGGATGAGGTGTTGAGTGAAGGGGAAAAGGGTAGGTGTGGGTAAGGGAGGGACAAATTTGGTAAAAGACAAATCCCCTTGTTTTCTAGCCAGCCCTCAGCTATTAGAGTGACTGGGGGTGGCTGAACTTGCCTCAGTAGGTGCCAGTGAGAGCTGTGACCATGGGTCCGACCCCAGCTGCAGGAGCAGCCTGTGGCTGTCGGTCCAGCCGCATTCAGCAGCAGCCGTCGGGTGCACGGAGAGCACGGGTTAGTGACACCCGACACACAGGTTCTTTGGGATTGCCAGGGATAAATACACTAAGCTGCAGACCAGCTACATAGCTCTAAAAAGCAATTGCAATTGCAGTAATAATAATCTGCCAGGGACAAACCACTTGGTGGAGCCGAGGCAGCAAATCTTCCCCAAAGGCATCCCTGCAGGGTGGGGTAGGGGCAAGGAGAACAAACCCATCGGTCTGTCCCTACGACTTGGGGCCAAATCCTCATCCCACAAACTGGGTCCAAAAGGAATGATATGTATACCTTTTTTTGTTACTGATGTTCAAAGTGTGGGGATGGGGCTGTGGGCAGAGATTATTCATTGTAATTAGCACAGAACTTCCTTACCTGCACCTGCAGGGTGTAAACTGCCATGAGCTAGGTGGGAGAATGGGGTAAGCAGCCTCCACTGCATTCCACATTCCTTATCAGGGCCTCAAGGACACAGACCACTGAATCTTCACTCAGCCCCCGTGTCTGCCCTGGCACCAGAGGTTTGTTGGCAGTGTCGAGCTTTGTGATTTGTGCTAGTTTTGTGCTTCCTGCATCTGACATGAGGTCATACTGAAATGATGATATTAAACCTTCCAGTTCTAAAATATCTGGGTTTCTTCATTTGTGAGAATAGCTATTTGACCAATCAGGTATGTATGGCAAAAAATCTCAGTCAAAATCTCAAACAATCAGATTCAGAAATGAGTGGAAAGACGATTTCTTCATATATGTAAACAACTGACATTATCAGCAGTGTTCAAAAAGCAAATATGCAGAAATCCTGTGTTCAGGATTCTTGGGATAAAACATATCCATCCAGTAGATCCTATGTAAAAGATACTGGAATGCCTCTCTACTATACTAAAGTATTCTGGTCAGTTTTGATAACTGCTTAAGTACAGTCATGATCAGTGGAAGTTAAAAAGGGGAGAATAAAAGGGTGTGATGGGTCAGCTCGTGCCAGGAACCCTCTGAGCCAAAGCCTCACTGTCTCCCCATAGGTAGTCATTCAGACTAATAGCATTAGCTCTGATTTAAATAATAATAAACTGTAAACTTTATTATGTGCACAGGTAGAAATGTGTTACAAAAGGTGATAGAAAGGAAAATCCACTGTCCACGAATTATCTTTTGTCAGAAGATACAGTTTTATTCAGTTTATTCGGTTTTAAGCAGTGGTCATGTGATCTAAAGAAGTCCCTTTTGTATTGCACGAGTTCCCTGCAGGTTTCCACAGTGTTCTGCCTGCTGCTGGCAGGTGCTGCTCTAGAGATAACCATGTACCAAACAACATGTTCCACAGGTTTAAATAAACGTTTGAGATTCCATTCGCCGTGCCACAGACTGACCTTGTGCTTCCTATTAGAGTGAGAGCTGTGGTCAACTGCAAAAATAGGAAATCTCACCCCATAATGTTAATACTATTTTTTGTAAATTAAACATACAGAATTTATACTCCACCAGCAAGTGAACAAATGAAAGTCATGCTCCTGCCATGCAGTAGTAAAATTTAGACTTTTAAGTATGGAGACATCAATTTCTGTGCACCAGTTGTCTCTTTGTTGAATTTGTATCAATAGCTAGAGAGGCAATATTGCACAAGTCAGTGCAGTATCCAGGCTCACATTTCATTGCTCTCAAACATGTGAAGGTTGAAAAGAACTGTATTCAGGGTGCAAATAACCAAAGCTACTCAAAAATAGATCATATTCTAGGGACACTTACATTACTAATTTTATAAAAGCAAAACCCCATACTCTGCTGTCCTTTCTCCTAAATTTAATCCAAATGACATCTTTACTTCTTTCTACATACCTCTCCCGTTTAGTATGACCATCTTGGCACCTATAGGATGTTCTGTATATTTCTTCCAAGGCTAATTTACAGAAAGTTTCAGGTATCGGATCCTATTCAGATTCTAATGCTGCAGTCAATGTGGCACTGATGTCTCCAGCAATGCAGTGACCCACCTGCAACCATCTTAAAATAATGTAGCTGGTTGTGGTATTTATTATAATTTCTTTTTTCCTTCTGCCTAAGTTCAATTTAGGTGAACAGAATATCTCTTAGCAGGTTTTCGGAGGCACCCACGGACAGCACAGACACTTCACGTAGAAATACAGCTTCACCAACACCCGGAATTTAGACTAAAATAGGCAGCCTGGATCTCACTGAAATCAAATAATAGTAATTCACATTTTTCTCCATAATCTTCATCTTTCTCTATATTGAAATAAGTATATCTAAGTCTATTAGAAACCGTGTAATTTGAGAATTGTCTTGCTAATTTGTAAATTTTCACATACACCATTAGGTGGCAGGGAACAATTAAGATTTACTTAACGAAATGTCATACATATGTTGAAATACAGATCTGTCTGATTGTTCTCTCCACCCTTTTTAAATCAGAATTATTTCCTACCCTGAACTGTCAAAAGCTTTGTGTAGTTAATTATTAAATGAGTTACTAACAGGACTCACTGCTTTCATCAAGACTCTCAGATTTCCTTTCTGCGCAATCCTTTATTAAATGAGAAAAAAACCAAGGCATATTGATCCTACTGGAAATTCTCTAAAAATTACATCTCAGCACAATTGTATCTCTACTTCTAACCTCTGCTTCTGGTCAGACTAAAACTGACAGCTGGAAGTAGCCCCTAAGCTACTGATAGCCCTTAGTAGCCAAGCTAATTCCAGGAGGGATTAGTGGAAGGCAAAAAACTTTATAATTCTTCTAGGAGCCTTGATTCTGGCTGGGAGCCTATACTGGTGGTAAGGGGCTTTTGTCTGGGTCTGACTATAAATAACGAGTTTTTACATAGTGTACGTACAAGAAGGTTGAAGTCATGGGGTTTAGATGCTCAGGCTGACAGACAGGTGGGTGCATATAAAAAGGTCAGGAATTTATACTGCCAGCAGCATTTGTTTCTCTAAATCTAGATAGCTGCTGATTTCAGAATTGCAGTGGTTGTCACAGGTGAGAGGGGAGGTGGCAGGTACCACAGAGCAAGATTTGTCTGCTTGATAACTACACTACTAGTGACGTTGTAGGAGGTAAGGATGCCTATTCTCAGCCCTTCCCAGAGACGCAGAATTAAGTCCCTGGCAGGAGTAGCCCCTAAGAGATTTATTCTTACTCTCTCAAACTCTTCTAGTGTTGTTGGTAGACACTGCACCACAGACATTGTCATGGAAAGCCCCAGTGCAGATTTTTCTGTATCTTTATGTAATATACTCATGCCAAAGAAATAAAAATTCCAGAAAATATGATACAGCTGCAGTTTGCTCTGCCCGTTTGTTAAACTAACACCTGAAAGGAGGAAAAGCACAGGAGGGACATTTTGTTGATTTGCTATTGTCTAGTCAGATATACAGAGAAATTCAGTTCAATGCAGTTTAACATGATCAAATGAGTGACAGTAGAGAGACTGAAATCCATTATTCATAGAAAAATGTGTGGTGGCAACTCACAGAACTCCTACAGTGTGTCTCTTTTGTCCCAGGCAATCACGTATGGAAGCAAGGAGTCATTTGATCCCCCAGTTCTGCTCCAGAGTGCCTTACAACACAGACAGTAAGCACAGAAGCTGTAATCTCAGGATTTGTGAGGTCTACATGTCTGCTGGCATTTGGATGCAGTATTTTTCATCTTAAACCCTGAGTTTTAGTCACTGTGTTTTATCTGCCCAGTTCAGACATAGGCAATCCTGTGGGAAATTGTGAATCCAAACAGAAATTTTCAATAGTTAAAAATCCCAAACCTGGTAATAATGACAGTACTACAAGATGGCTTGAGCAACAGATTCTGTTAACCTGGATTGCAGAAAATTAGCTGCATTTCAAATAGAAATACTTACTGCCTGTGCACATCACATTCCCGTGGCCGTCATGGCTGTTGGCATAAAAGGTGGGTCATCATCATTTGTGAGGGAAATAATTTGTGAGTTATTTCCCTCACAAATAACTTACAGATTTTGGAAGGCTGTCAAAAAGGATTGAAGCAGCTCAGCATGCTCTCAGCCTTAGCATCTGAGAGCACTCTTGGTACTCCAAATGGATTAGTCTTGCAGTCAATCCATAGATCATCCTGTCCTGCTTCTACCATGTAACTCTGTAGATTATGGTTATCCCAGAAAAGGTGCAGCATAGCCGTAGAGATCATGGGAGAGGAGCTGCAGTGTGTAAGGAGACTGAACTTGGACCCTGTATGACACCGAACAGGTGCTATTTTCTTTGCTGCGTGGTGAGCCATTCAATAGTCGCAGCTGCTGTCTGTGAAGGACTTGGTGAGAAGGGGAGTCGCTAAGCATTTGTGTTTCTGTGAGGACACTGCTCCGTGGGGTTGTCCAGGCTCTCTGAAGGACAGGCTGCTGAGGACAGGCAGCCATGCAGTGCAGGGTGCAGCACAAGCTACGTGCACGTGGTAATTTGCCTCTGGAGCCTGCAGCACAATGTGGTGGTGGATTTCACGTGGAGTGATGATCTCGGCTTGAAAACTCCGCCGCTGCTGCTCTGCTCTCACTGGCTTGGTGCCTGACAGCACACTGGGTCTGGGCGTGGGTGATCTATTTATCTTTGTGGAAAAGGGAGGAACTTTTTAAAGATCAAACTGATCGCTTGTTGTGCCTTATGTTTCTAGAACCATGGATAAGTAGTATGAAATGTATGGATCTCCAGAAAGGAAAGGTCTTTTCAGTCTGCACGGTTTACAGGTGGGTTACCATATGCCTGGAGCTAGGAAAGACTGTTCTTCTGTTACTGGACAGTTTTCCATATGATGTTCGTCACAGTTGTATCAGAAATAGCAAGAGCTGCTTACTCGGCTGGGCCCAAATCCAGAAGATTTCCATTTGTGCTTTTGGTCCTTTTATTGTTTTACAATCAGATGTGAAACTGTGCCCCAGAAGAGGATAAACATGTTCTGAGATACTGTCATATTTTGAGAATGTAAGACTTAAACAAGATTCACTCTCTCTGTTCCTCCTTAGAAGTTAAAATTGTTTGCAAGAGTGGTCACAAACACTTTTGGTATCTCCTGAGGTGTGTCCAAGAGGACAAAGTTCAAGCTCCTTTGCAGGTTTTTGTAGCTTCCATCTGCTTTCTGAGGTGAATGTACTACAGACAAAAACATGGCAAATTACTTGCTTCAACACAAAGAAAAAAAAGAATTTTATTTTTATTACTTTTCTGCCTCCTTCTTCTTTTACAGGAAGCATCAAACAGTTTGGTTTTGGTTTTCTGCAGCTGGGTAGGTAACAAACTGTAAAGTTGTACTTTCCAGTACTTTCTTTTTAGAAGCTCCCAGTAAACTAAAACATTTTGGAAAAGAAAGAAGGGATAACATAGCACTGTAAGATAGGAGGAAAACTCTTGGTCTGAACTAACTCAAATTGATGAATGGAAGAGTTTCCTTTGAAAGGGGGATCTCAGGCAGGACAGTATAAGTAGGTTAGCTGAGGAAGTAAAAAAAAAAATCAGGAGACTAGCAAGACAAAGTGATTTCCTAGGAATATGATGACTTTGAAGACTCAAGCATCTTACTGTCTTCTCTCCTAGGCTTCTCACATCACCTAGAAAGAAGTAGACTTCCATAGTGTGCTTTTCTTAGCACGCTGAGAAGATGATAATAAGAAGTAGGATGAGGTAGAAGACAGGACTGGTTTTGTTCAGGTCTGCAAGATACTGGGATGATTTACATTGCAGAAGATGAATGCCTACGGTTGTTTTCCTTCAAGTGTGCCAGGAGGTGGTGTGAGACCTACAGATGGTTTCATATGTACTGTCAAAGCGACTGCCTACGACTGCACGTATTCAGCTTCTTGTGAAAGACTGTAACAGACAAGACCAAAGGAAAAACTGCTTTTGCAAGCAATGCCCTACCTGCCCAAAACAAACAACAGCAAGGGTGGTTTGTGTAGCAGTTTGGAGGAGGAGGAGGTCTGGGGTTTTTCATCTTTTCTTTAAGGCTGGGATCTAGGAAAAATACCTAAAGGATAAGAGAAGAAAAAAGAGGCAACTACAATACAAACATAAAATAAAAGACTAACTGATGGAGAAGAATAAGTTCAGAAATGAATTTGCAGTAGTGGGAAGGGATGGGGAAAAGCAGGCAGATGATGGAATGGCAAAAGAGAAATTTAAGGAAGCCAATTGCAACAGAGGAGAGTAAGATATGATTGAGATAGCCAAGAGGTGGAACCTAGGATGAGCTATGAGGCCATATGTGAGACTGCGATATAGAACAGGAAATAAAATGACTTCCAGGCGAAGGAGAGAACAGAAGGGAGAAAATCTGAGATTCACCTCTGTACCAGAGAAGTTCATCCTCTGGCTCAAGCAGATCAAGTGAAAGCCATCACTCAAAAACAAGAGAAAGAGATGTGGACCAGAAGTTGAAAACTTTCAGAGTAGGGATGGCAGGAGGGGCTGACAGAGGCAGATGGCTAAGGGACACAACTGTTGACTATAAATGTGTTGGCTGAACACCTTGGAGTGAGAAAAGCTATTTGAATTGAATGACAACATTGGTACAAGAAAGAATGTGCATACATTAGTCATTAATAAATAAGAATTGGAACTAGAAAGTTCCTAACCATCAAATCAAGAGGCTCTGCATCCTATTCCATTAGGAATAGAGCATGCAAACACATCCTAGATTATCTTCAGGTAGAGCTGAATAAATTTGGGGATGTAATCATATACAAGATTGATATCCACAATGAGAGACACCAAATTGGATGTTGTAGGAGGACTTTCCTAGTCCCTGCCCTTATCTTATTTTCCTAATAACAATGCTATTGACTCATGTATATTGACCAGGACAGGTGCAGACAGACATGTATTTGCCTCACTCACTATCCAAGCCAACTGGATGCCACCCACCTCTGGAATCTGTGTAGCCAGAGTAGCCCAGGGTTGTGGCTAAACTGTTAAATCTGTGCAAATAACCTGACTTTCAGATCTGAACTGGCTTGGTTTTGCCCAACTTGGAGTGTGGGTGAGAGTCCACACGCACCCGTACACCCTTAGAGGGCTCTGCAGAGCCTCACACTTTCAGTGCCTCAGTGGAGTGTGAAACTGCTTAAATAAGGGGTGCAGGGACTGTACAAGCTGATGTAGCAAATGAGGGGACTCAAGATCCCATAGGAAACAGAGTAGGAACATCTACTAATCCAGGATACCCCAGCAGCACGCTCGGGAGACACATGCAACATCTCTCCAGTCACTTCTGTGTGACAGTGTGGTGTTTGGTGGCAGACTAGAAGTCTGATGCACTAACATCATGTACCAGTAATGATGACTTACATCTTTGATTGCCCTTCCAGTTGTGCTGTGTTCCTAGACAACACTGTGCAGTCATGCTCTCAGAAGCTGCATCGTTCCTCAACCATCTTACAACCCCACTGCTCATGGTGCAGTGGCCACAGCCATCTACTGCATCAAGTTATATTCCAATGCACTGACTGTGTATTTGGAAGCAAGTGCTTGTATGTTACAGGCATATGACAGTTTATTCTTAATTGCTAATAAGATCCTAGTTGGGAAGGATTGTTAGACCCTTCACTGTGCGGTCATCTGCATAAAAAAAGACTTTTATTCTGCAGATTCCTCTCCTGCCATCCTGACTGCTGTCTCAACCACACTAAATTTCCGCTTTACCTTCCTGGTAAACATCTCTGCTTGTGTGAATGTGCGTGGCTCCCACTGTTTCCGCTGGGACTGAAACGAGACCATTCCCACGCTACTTGAAGCTTTGCATTCTTGGCTCCTGAGGTTACCTGCTAGCAGGTAGTTGTGGCCATGTCCTCCTTTGATGAAGAACGTCTTATCTGAGATGAGATGTGGAGCTTCGTCTTGCGACATTTCTGCTGCCTCCCCAGGCAGAGAGAGAGGATCGAACAGGAAGAGTGACAACTCGTCCTTTCAAAATCACAACCTCACCTAGGACAACAGTTGATAACAAGCCCAAGCAAAACTGAACTACTGACTCACTTTCCCCTCTCCTGGAAAAGACTGAGGATTTCTGTACAGTTAATAACACTGGCATCAGCAAGATCTTTTTTCTTTTTCTTTTTTTTTTTTTTTTGTCATTAAAAGAACTGGAGCTTCTTTAGCCTATACCTTTATTATAGAAACTTGTCTCCAGGTTTTTTTGTTGAGTTAAGCTACTCTTATCAGTGGACCTATGATGGAAATAAGTGGCATTTTTCTTTGTGTGACTATATTAATATGAAGTGCAGCACCATATCTTTCACATATCTGTACCCTACAATATTTGGCTCAGCTGTAAATAAAATTCTGTCTAAGCCTGAGTTTATGACTTGTTAGTGCTTTCTAGAAAGAGTGAAATTTTAGGGTTTTTTGAATGAAATACCTTTGTTTCTAAAAAAACAAAATGTAATAAAGGCTTTCCACAGAAAAAAAAAATCATAGAAATACTGATACAGATAAGGACACAAATACAAGCGTGATGTCCCATGCGATTTTAAAATTTGGTGTTGAAGAAAACAGATTAATGTTTTCACAGACAATAGTGTGTCTTAGTCCTTTCTGAGCAGGTGATTAAAATCACTGAATTATCTTCTTTATCAAGCCTATATCAGATGTTGAGTTTTTATTAGAAATACATGTTTCACTGAAAGTTTAAGTCTAAAACCTACTGTTTAAAGATCAGGGCTGCAAAGCCAAGCATGCTAACATTAGAAGACATTAAAGTTAATACTGCATGTGCAAACCAGACCCAGACTGCTTCTGTATGTGTTGTAGAGGTGGGATTAATCTCTCTTTTACCATCTGAAAATTAAGCAGTTAATCTGAAATCATCAGGTAAGCACCAGAGCTGTATCAATAGGCAGAGGTAGAACACTTCATGGTGGGATTCATCCAAACCTATGATAGGTGCCTAAGAGAAGGGGAGCATACCTCCCTCAGAGCATGCTCATCTCTGTGTTCTAGAGACAGTGCAAGTGACTCACTTGCGATGTGGATCCCACCGTAGCAAATGGTGTGTTATTTTTGTCACAGGATCACTGACTTACACAGTGCTTACTAATTCTTACTCTTTGGTATCTCCTTTTTATCCTTTCTCTGTAATGTGTAGGCCTCTACATTGTTTTACTGTGTGCTACTGCATATAGTGTAGAGCACAGAATTATTCTCTTTCAGTGGGACTTTTGAAGGTGCTCAAGTATGTAGCACTTGTTAGCCCTTTAGAAACACTGATTCTGTCATAAAAAGAAGCAATATTGTTATTACTTCTTTTTATAAAGGAGGAATGAAAGCAGCAAGATTAGAGCCATTGAATACTTCCCTGAACTTCGGGTGTACTCAGGTTGATTTTTCAGTGCTTACAGCACTATCCATCATTTTGGAAGTGTGAGACCCAGTTTGTTGTGACCTGGATTACAGCTGTGAGAGCCTACAGACTTCTGCAAGCCATACTTCCCCAGGCCCTGTGTTTTCCAGGATGAAAACCAAAAACTTTTATTCCAATCAACACTGTTAGTAGCAGCTTTATTCTGGGATGCATATGACTCTGAAGTGCCTGAAATAATGCCACTTGAGTTGACATGGTTGCCCCACAGTCCGTAAGGTGTCCTTTGCCCAATTTACCTGTAAGAGCTTCGTTTCTGTCACTACAGACCCGTTTTAATCCAGGTTCTGCAGTGTTGGTGCTGCAATGGCAGCAGCTGAGCCTTAACAGACAGCAGCCTCTCTCATTGCAGTGATAACAAATTCCCTCAACACAGACTGTTCTGTGCCCCGTGGAAGGGAGGGAGTCCTCATGGGAAACCACAGGAGTTTGTAATCTCATTAAAAGAAGTTACGATAATATTCAGAAGCAGGCTGGAGTAAGGTTTCACAAGCAAATTTAACTTAGTTTTTCATCCTTGATTTTGCAAATGTAGGTTTCTTCTAACAAAAATATTATACAGTATTCTGAAAAAAGCAGCAGCTGGAAAAGGAGTGGTGTCTCCGAGTGAAAGCTCTGCCTGGGTCATCAACAGCAGCAGGTTCTTGGCAGGTCGCCAACACCTAAGCTCACATTCTAAGTGGTCGCAATACTGTTGTCTCCTGGGCACTAGAGGGGGATGGATACACATACTTGGCTGGTGGATTTCACAGCCAGAGGAATAGTCCTTCTGCTTCTAGTTTCAATTCCAGAAGCTAAAGGAAGTGATGACATACTTTGCTCTCCTCGTTGTGTTATCTTCTTCTTCTAGCTTGATCTAGATGGAGATGTCCCTGATTATTGGGGGGAGGAGGGGGTTGGACTAGATGACCTTTGGAGGTCCCTTCCAGCCCAGACATTCTATGATTCTATGATTCTGTGCTTCTTTTATTATTATTTTTTTTTTTGGGGGGTCAAGGGAGGGGAGAGGGAGGAATTTTACCTTATCTTCCCTTGCCTTCTGTTAATTTCTCTCTCTGCTTGGCCATTTCAGTGCCTTTTCGCCAGACTTCTTAAGGTTGTCTTGTGCTATGCTTTTCCTCCTTACAGAGAGACTTTCTGCTTTTGCTCCTAAGCACCGCTGATGATCATCCATCTTTCCTGTTCCTTCCTGCCTCTTGTACCTCCACAGCCTCTACCTTCATATCCAGTTCAATAACATGAGATACAGATTCCTACTCTGTCCTCAGCAAGACAGTAGTATCTCAGCCCCTTTGAACAGGATATCAAGCAAATGATTCTTAACATTCATGCTGTCTGTGTGTTGAGATCTGTGAGATGGGGAATGTTTGGTTACATAGAGCTTTAGCTCAAGGTTGTTGAGTTTTTTTAATTGCTTGTGTACTAAAGATTATGTGTTTTCTTAAAGACCTGTTGAAAGACTGAATCTTGTATGCAGAGCACGATGAGGTGAGGCCCATGAGAATCAGATCTTGTGGAGGTTCCCTTGAAGCCTATTATTTGCCTTCATGGTAGAAGGTAACGCTATCTTCAAAAGCCAAGATGTTGACTATGATCTTCACTGTGGAGCGCTAGGCAGTCTTTTCAGACAGCTGATTATAAGCACACCACCCATCAGGCTAAAAGAATAGCCAGTGAACATAGCATTGTCTTCCCCATGAGCCAAGCCGTGGGAACCTGTTGGCATTTTGCCCTGCAGTTCAAAGGAAGTTGAATTGAAGCCATTGTATACCTTGAAGATAAAGTCAAACACCTTGAAGCAGATTTTGATAAGAATTAAAACTGTGAGCAGACTGTCTGATGTACTCTCAGTAGGCAACTGAATTATGAATGCTGTCCTGGATTCAGGTTGTTGTTGAGTCACTGAGCAGGCCTTTGGCATATGAAGGTAAGATGGATGCTACACAGAAGTTAGCTGTATTAATAAGCTGCTTCTGTCACCCTCTCCTGCTTTTTTTGATCGCCCTTTTTGCTTCTGTCTCTACCTATGAATATTTATCATGTCACATTTTCTGTACTTTTTACCTCTATCCTCACTGTTCCCACTGAGCTTCTTCCCCTCTCTGCTGTCTTCATGTCAGCAGTGGGAGACACAGAACTGAGATCAGAGCAGGGATCTTCCCGTTCTCACTGCAGAAGCTGCTGCATGTGCAAGACCAGTTGGGTCCCATGTGTGCAGCCCTGGCCTGCACTGCACTGCCACTTGTGCAAGTGGAGCTTTTGGAGTAGCCAAAAAGTAGAAGTTTTTAGGACTTGAGAGGTATCTGAGAGAAAGAAACTCATATGTCTACTACCATCTGACATTGTTGATACCAAATGTATTGTCAATACAATTTTTGGATGTATACTGCTGGGATGAATGTTAAAAAAGAACAGACAAAAAGCAAATCTCTGGAAATAATGTTTCCATTCATGAACACAAGCACCTAATCATGGAATACCCTGTTACCATGCACCACTCCAGCTGTGCCAGTACTGTTGAACCATTTTAACAAAAACCTACTGAAAACTGCTAGCCTGAAAGCTTCCCGTGGAAAACAAAAAAGCTTGATTTCTGAAAGTTTTGGTTAGCTTGCAACATAGGAAGATGAGTTGTGTTTACAGTAGAGGCTGTAACTTCCACAATCAGTAGTACACAGGGAGTTAGTTGGCTTGCCTTGTTTGGGGTTTGCTTTTTTCCCCATAATTTTACAATTTATTCTTCGGTTACCAAAGTGGGGAAGAAATGTGTGGTATTTAGTCAAAACTGGTAGATAGTAAACAACTTTTTTCCTGGACTGATTTTCTTTTCATGACCTTTAAACATCCATCTCTGTATGTAAATATGCATTGATGTGTGCGTATACATATCAGTTCTTTTTCTTGGGATTTTACCTTGACTTTCTAAGGAAACATGGATTTTACGTGTGTCATACTTTTTGTCCTCCTGTCTGTCTACCTGTCTGTCAGTCTTCATTTGGTGAATGTGAGCCCCCTTGCCAAACAAAACTACTCTCTACTGAAAGAACTCTAGTCATAGAAACCATTGGGAGAGGAGTGGGACAGCAAAGAGATACAAATAGCTTCCACCACTGCAGCTGAAGTATAAGCTCAATGGTTTTTTCATCCTGGCAGATGACCGGTCAGACCACATAGCTTGGCACCAACCCCAACATGTGCTGCCTCTTCTCCAGCCAGATGGATAGGAGACAATGAGAGGTTGTGGGCCATGCCACAGCACAATTAGAGATGGAGACGTGGAACTCTTGCAGTGAGAGATGGAGTAACAGATTGTACACATCTGTAGGAAACAGTATTTCAGCATTTCTGCTGTCCAGGGAACAATTGCCATCTGTTTAGAGGGAATTGAGGGTAATTGTAAAAGGGTGCAGGGAGGGCTAAAGGGGAAAGGTCTTAAATATGTAGGAAACTGGGCTACATTAGTTCTGCTGCTTATGGCATAACACAGTAGCTTTAAGCCTTTGTTATTCACATCCTGGAAAGAATCCTGAACAACAGCTTTTGTCTAGTCAACAAATTTTTGGATCATATTGTTCAGGTTCTTTGTCAGGGAAGGACTTCGTAAATGATGGGAGAGGGATTTAATGCCCACAGCTTACTGCAAGACTTAGGAAAAGAATCTATAAGAAAAGAGTTAGTAAGGGGAGCTCCATCAAGCAATCACAGCCAAGGACTAGAGTTCTCAGTGGAACAGAAAAGGGGTTGGGATCAGGGAATGACATCCCAGGAAAAGGATATCTTTGAACTGATTTTACCATTGATTAATCTTTTATGTATCTATTCATCTGCAGTTTGTGATGCAGTGAATACAATTTACCACTTTACCTTTCCCTGAAAGCAAAACCTTCTGGAAAGCCAAGGCTAAAAAAATCCTCATTAGAAATCATACTGTTGAACCTAGCATGACTGGAAAGAATGCTGCTGCTCCTAGGCCATCTTTGAATATATTAGACTAAAGGTTTTTGAAAGAAATTGAAAGAACCATTAAATGCTATGATTTATCTGCTTTTAATTCTAAAATGTTACAAAATTATTTCATCATAGAGCAAGTATATATGGCTTACAAAAATGCATCAATGATTCGCTTGAAATGTGTTTAGATCATAAAATCCTCTCATCTCTTCAAAAATAGGTATTTGAGAGCATAGATGCTATCTGTTTTCAAAGCCGATCCAGTTTCATATATGGGGCTTCTAGAAGTAGCACATTTGGGGTGGCCTCTCCTAGGATGAGCCTGAGGAAGAGCTCTTCAGCAGGCTCTTCATCACTGTCTCAAAGAGAGGCAATTAGCTGAAGAATCCAAGCAGGCCTGCCTAGGTTTCTATGGAACATCATTAAGATAAACTCCACCAAGTCTTGGTGAGCTTCCTACTGCGGTGTTTGTACAGAAGACATTTTGGGACATAGCATCAGACCAAACCAAAAAGTAAAATAATAAGTCTTGAGTAAACACTTCCTTTCTGCATCCTTCATAATGATGGGTGTCCATCTTTCTAGCTTACGGTACTACTTTCTCTAGAAAACAATAAGAACTTTCTAAACATATGTTTTGGAAAAAGAAGATATGCATAGTTCAATAATTTGAAGGAACATTGAGCAGCATCATAAGCGCATTAGAATCTAGCCTGATACATGAAATCCGTCTTTGAAATGGTAACAGAAGGTAACTTTGGCTCAGTACAGAGGGAGACGAAGCTTTATAGCATTGTCTGCCCGCCAAATGCTACTATCATTTGCGTAGGCAGAAACATTCCAGCTCTAATCTAAAAGAGGGAAACATCAGGAAGAGGGAGGCAATAGTTTGGAGCAATGAGCATGCTGGCGGTCTGAAGACATGGAATTCCTGTCTACCCAGCCCCATCTCCTTCCTATTGTTGCCTCTGCTTGCTAGACTGAGCTGAGGCACTGTGGCTCGCCAAGCTATCTAGATATTTTCATATACTGTCTAAAAAGAGCATAAAAGTTCTCTGTGAGATGTATCATGACCCACAGGAGTAAGACAGATTATTTTATTTCTTTGGTTTGTGCCCCCTTTCCTCAAACATTTCTGAAAAGGGAAAGTTATCAGCCCTGTGGACCCATGGTCTTGAGCCTCAATCACATAGCACATGACTTCAGAACAGCTGGTTCACAGAGGGTCTTTGTGGTGCCAGGGCTCAGTTCAAAGGACACCTCATGTTTATCCTTCGCCTCTGGCGGGATTGCCTTCTTGTGTAGCTCATAGCAACCTGTTGCCTCCTGTCCTCATTGCCTGAGGATAACACCATCTTTTAATTCCTAGAATTGCTGCAGTCTGGACAGGGGTAGCATGAATTCCCAAGTTTTGACCTCTGCCTTTCCTGCCTCCCACGTATTATTTTAATCTATCTCCCAGCACACACTCCAGGCCCATTTAGCATTTTTTACAGTGAATGACTCCATACCTTCCTGGGATGGGATCTGAATAGCTTAGACTGGGGAGTGTTTCACACAGGATCATTTGTTTAAGTCTGGGAGATTCTTACCTAGTGTCCTGTACTAGGGCAAAGGCAACCTGGTTGAGATTTTTTCAATCTGTGGTTGCTGCCCTTTGTCAGTCTTCAGCAGCTCTCTTCTCCCTAGACATCAGTGGCAGAGGAGAAGAAGCATCAGCTAATGCCTGCCAGAAATGAAGGGTTTGGAAAAGTCATCTTTTCCCACAGCATTACCAACAGCTGCAAGCTGTGAGCATGGTTCCAAGTGTCAGAGTTTTCATGGAAAGGAAATTGTCAGGATTTTGTATATTCAGGATGAAATTGCAATTGCTTACATCCCTTCAAATTTGCTTAATTTGCCCATTTAGTGTTCTTTTATATGTAATCAAATACTGGTTTTAATTTACAAATAATGAGAAACTTCTTATTTTGAGATCTGTTGTAATAATATTCAGTCAAACACATGTTTCCAGCTGAACTGTAAACCTCTTAAGAGCATCTTTGTAAACAGAAGTCCTGTCACAACCTTGATGGAATTATATATATATATCTCCATAAATATATATATGGCACTGCTACAATACCAGCACTGGTTTTCATGATTCCCAACCTTTCACTACTCAGTTCCCACTGCTTTTCAGACAGTTCTCAAAAACAGCACAAGCAGTTTCACCTCGCTCTGTGCTGCTCACACGTGGTGAAGCAGTCTCACCTGCTCCTTCCTTTGCCTTACTGCCTGGTTCCTAGGCAAGGCCTTGCAGCGGGACACTTCACCCATACACACCTCCGCCTTTCTGAAGCCACCTAGTCAAAGCACCCCTGCAAAGAGCAGGCATGGCAATGAATTCTGGAGACTCTGGGTTCAGTTGGTGCAAGGCTTCCTATTTCCCCTCAGGGGCTGGGCACACGCTGTCTCCTTCGCAGGCTCTTGCTGGCCCAGATGCTGTTGGTCACCCAGCCAGAGCCTCCCACACAGAAGGACTGCACAGATTGTGCTTTAGTGGGAGCACCTACACTCCATGCTGCCTGCCACCCTGTCCACAAAATGTTATTTTAATGATAGCAAGCACAATCTCTATACCACAGGAGATCACTTAGGGCACAGGCGAAGCTCTGCCATACTTGTTTGACTTTGTCATGTTTCTTGCCCAAGCACTGGCCTAGCTGTGCTGCTACAGCTGCATTTCTGGGTGCCCTGTTGAACTCCAACTCATAACCCAGTTCTGGACAGCTCTGTGCCTGGTCCTTGCCCTTTGCCTCAGCCAGTTTTGGTGGTCCTAGTAGGAACAAAACGTTCAGGGTGTGAGCCCACACAAGGTACTTGATCTAGGAGAGGGTTTATTATTGTCACTGCTGGTGGCTGCCTGAAATCCTCTTAAAACTGAGGCCTGCAAAATATTAAGATTTAGCCAAACATCAAGCCAAAAC
This sequence comes from Merops nubicus, assembly GCF_000691845.1. NCBI lineage: Eukaryota > Metazoa > Chordata > Aves > Coraciiformes > Meropidae > Merops > Merops nubicus. Next base: position 63,643 of record NW_008604909.1, on the reverse strand, counting down.
TAAGAGGGCAGCTGAAAATGTGTTGCATGTATGTAGAAAACATTTTCTGAGTTTGGTGGAAAGTGTTAAAAAGCTATTAAAAATAGTAATTGTGAAATGACAGCTGTACAGATGTTTGCTGCAGAACAGGTAGGGAAAAGGTGGTTTGGGCTCTGTGTAAGCCCTGAGTACCTGTTTCAGCCCACAGTTTGACTGTGACTGTTTTGTCTGGCTTAACTGTCCAGCCACCTTCTGCAACCCATGGAGAAAGGCCCCTTCAGAGAACAGGGTCATCCCACCTAAGAGGTAGGGGGTCCCTCTAAAACTCTGGATGGTGTCTGCAGACAACATGAAGGGTTGCTGGGCCTTTCATATGGCACCCCAGGGAAGCAGCAGGCATTAGAAAGCACAAATCCAGAAGATAACACTGCTCCTGCTGCTTTCTCCTTCAGTGAAAATTGCATTTTATCCACAGAGGTAATAAAAATGCCTGCTAGTTAAACTGTGTAAGCTGCTGCAGCTGAGGGATTTCTCCTCTTATCATCACCCTGGATATAACCGGTAGTTTCTTTCAGCCTGATTTTATTGTGAAAAACTGAGAAAATAACTTGCACTGAAACGAACTCCGCTGGTGCAGCATAGACGCACAAGACAATACCAAACATCTGGATGACATTACGTCTCAAGAATCAGAATCTCAATCCTATTGGAAACAAATATAAAGTCATTACAGCCTTTGAGCAGCCTATAAACCATTCACCACAAGAAGTACCATGGAATAACTGAAGCATTCAAGTATCCTTTTGGTGCAACTCCAAGTATAGCACACGGCTGACAGTGCAGCCAACAGCAGTGATTGCTGTGGAAGGAGTCGGGGACCTGAGCCAGAGCAGACTGGAGTCAATAAGTCTCTCCATTTACTTTAGCAGACTTAGAGCTCAGCTTTTAGTGACTCACGCACTCCACAGTGCTGACCAAGGCAACCTTCCTTCCTAAAGAGGCTGAACTTGGCAGCAGAAGTGAGAGGATGCGATCACTAGTCTGAGTTTGCTCTGTGACTGCTGTCCCGGGCTTTGAATGTAGCCATACTAAAGGATAAATAAATAGAAGCTGTGTAACCTCAATGCAGTACCCATTTGCCGCATTGATGAAAATCAGATGATATAGATAATTTTATCTTCTCCAGTGTTGTTGCTGCAGAGGAAATCTTGGTTAAAAGTCCTTCTCATACTCCTACCAAGTAGCCATGTACCATCTTTCCATTGCTGTACTACAGGTGAGGCTGCTGTATTACCTTTGAACTGAGATGACACAGTTATTTCTTTATGACTTAAGATTTGTCTAATAAAAACTGGTTTGGCTTACAGTGGGCAATCTACTGCACACATCCAAGGAACCTAAATAAATTACTTCAAGCAGAAAATCATTAAATTGTGGAATATAGGTTTTTGAGAACATTTAGCTATATTCGTAGAAAAAAAGTAAAACTATAAACGTTTGTCTATACACAAACGAAAATGCCAAAAATCCTTCCAGGCACATAATCACCTGTGTTATTTCCAGCAGGTCTTACTGAATTAAAATTAATAATTCCTTTAAGATAGGTGTATTCTTTTGCACTTATGTCCAGGTCCCAGAATTTCCACAAGAAATTCTTCACCTACTGAACTTTTGCTAAAGATACTTCCAGTGAGAAGCTGCCCAGTTCATTGCTAGCTCTCAAAGACTGATTAGGAGAATTTTTTTCAGTAACCTAAGGACTGAAATCTCTCTCAGGTTTAAAACCCACGCTTTTTTGTGTCACGTGCAGGAGAAGAAGAGAGGCCTAGTTCTGGTGTATGAGGACATTCCTCCAAAGGCATGTGATAAAAAGGAGGCAAGTTTCTAATAAAAGTTAAAGCCTTCAAGAGCACTTCAGCATGTGGCTTCTGGCATTTTCAGGCTCACATTGTTTTGCACAAGCAAGAACCCTTGGGGAGATCGATCCAAGATTAAGAGCAGAGCTTACTCTGACTCTGAGCTTGCAGTGGAAAAGAGAGCCAGAGAGAACCAGAGCATGGGTGGTGCCTTGGAGGTGCAAGAGCTGCAGGCAAGAGCAGAACCAGAAGGGCCCAGAAGGAGCCCTGACAAGGGCCATGCCCATTGCTACAGAGAAGAAGCAACCCCTGAGGGTCACCTTGGGGCCTCGCCCTGACAGTCTAGAAAGCTTCCTGTCCCTGGATGTGGGGCATAAGGGCCACCTTTGTGGAGCATGAGCAGCAGGCACCCAGCCAAAATGGCCCAAAGGAGCCCAGGCAAAAGGTCTTGCTCAATGCTGTAGAGGAAGGCAAAACCCTCCCAGAGACATTTGCTAGACCATCATGAGGGAGGAAAAAAAGTCTTCCTATCCCAGCTGCAGGGCACAAGAGGCCATCTTCATGGTTCATGAGCAGCAGGCAGTAACCTAGCCAAAATAGACCAGAGGAGCCCTGCAGTGCTGCAGAGGAAGGCAAAAGACCCTGGGGCGACCAGTGCCTGGGGAAAGTTCCTTCCTGACCCCAGAGCTCGCAATAGGCTATTCCCTGAGCACATGAGCAGGACCTGTCTCCTTGCCCCACAGGATGGTCATGCCTCCAAGGAGATGCCCAAGCCCTGTCCTCCCTGCAGGTGGAACCATCTCATGGGCTTCTGCGAGCAGCCAAATGCCCTCAGCCTGATCAGCCTTGGAGGCAAGAATCCTTTCCACGCCTGCCGGGACACCAGTGGGTGCTCCAAAGCACTGGAACCCCTTGCAATATCTCTGCATTCCATTTCTTATGGCTGTTACCCCTGGCTCCACAGGCGATGAGGATGACAAGCTCTGCAGTGCTTCCCAAGAAGGCATTTCCTTGGTTTTGTCACTGCCATCCAGCAGAAGAGGCCTGATAGCCTCAGGCACCTCCAGAGGTTGGTGATTCTTCTCATCTCCTGAGAGACTTGTGTCTGTTCCCTGAAGACTGAAGCAGGATTTCCATGGCCCCACTGGAAGCTGACCTTGCAGTGGAGAACCTCCAGCAGCCTCATCCAGCCTTGTCTTCCAACAGCTCTTCTGTTCTGACAAGAACAGTCCTTGCTTCCCTCAGAGCAGCAGGAACTGTGATACTGCTAGTGCCACTTGGTCTCACTTTCATGCTCTTTGTTAAGAATCTGGTACAGGATGGTCTCCACACGGTGTGTCACACACTGACATTTCCCAAATTCCTCAGCTGGGACCTCAGTAGCCATAGTGCCAGAGTTCCCTGTGGCAGGAGACAGTGTTCACGGAGCTATGCATCAACAGTGGGGCAGAGCATTGTGCCACTCAGCGAGGCACCGTGTGCTTTTTGTTGGGCAGTTGAAAAGTAGTATGACCCTGACCTATAAAGTTACCTTGAACTTTATTTGCACCACTCTCTTTCGAATGAGGTGCTCACCACTGTGCCCTGGTGCAGGCAGCTTGTGCCTGGCCTTCTGCCACCATGCCCATGCCTCCATGCTGCTGCCACCAGCAGTGACGTTTTTTGTTCAGGCCAGCTATGTAACACGTACAACATGCCCCTGAGGGGAAGCCCAGTGAAAACTATGACATCAGAAATGAAGAAGGAACAAGTTGTCAGTATTCTTGATACACTGACCTTGCCAAGTAGATTATGTTCTGGAGTGCACAGAAATATGTTTATACTTCTGGATGATGCTGTAGTAGCAATCCCTTGAGAAGTTGCCCTTTTTGTTTTTAAAAGGAGATACCTGAAGACACTGTGGGTGTCTACCATTACTTTTACTACCATTACTTTTCACAGAGCACTTAATGGTGTTTGTGCTTCACACTGTAGCTGATAGGATATAATACATATGTCAAGGAGTCACAGGGACAGAAATCACGTATATAGGAATTATTTCACATTCCTGGGAGATTTGGGAGAAACTTCAGAGAAAGTCGGTTGTGATAGCTCGTGACAGTGTTATCTCCTGCATTTTGCATATGATAATTTCAGACACAGAACATTCAGACCTCTCCCGGACTTGCTGTGTAATTAAGTATTTTTTATACGAGCAGTGGAAAAAAAGTTATGAAGAAAAAGAGCAAAACGGGAATTCATACTGTTGCATGTATGAACTTTCGTAGCAGAGCAAAAGCTGAATGACAGAATTGTCAGGATTCTTCAGTCAACATCAGGGAATATTAAGCAGCAGAATGCAAGGAACTCAGCCTTAATAAGAAGAAATTGATATTTCAGGTGTTTGTTACTTTGCGCTTTCTTGCTTGCTCTTAAATTGAAGAGGTACCAAGTATTTTCACCAAGCATGATGTTTATACATTTCTACCATTTGGGGTCTTAGCATGTCTTAACAAAAAATTAGCATTAAAAACAACAGCTCAAAGAGCTACTTATGTAGCAACTTGTGTGGATCTCCAAGCCTTAGTTTTGTAAACACTGTCCCATCAGATTCAGAGCCACAAATTAGTCCTTTGCTACAACTGCTTGTTTTTACCATTCTGGGTCATTTAAAATTTTCCATTTATTTGTCTTTCCATGATATTCAAGTTGCAAAATTTTCCTTTTCTGAGGAGATAAAAAGTGGAGGAAAAGATGACTGCTCCAAAGCTGGGGAATGTAGAAATCTAGTGTTGCTGAGGTGCAACTACCACCAGCTCCAGTGAAGGTCAAGGTGAGCCAGAGCACAGAACACCTGATGGGATTTGCTTGTTCAGCTCTCCACCCATTCAACAGCTCTCTACTGTTGTCCATTGCTGGAGTATCAAAGGGCTTTTCAGGTTAAACAGCTCAGCAACAGAAAATTCCCTAGAAAGTCCCATTCTTCTTATTCTCACCGTAACATTTGAGCTGATCTGAGGTTCAGTGGAATGAACTCCAGTTGCAGGGCTAATGCCATCTGAGGTTCTGCATGAGTTACATAGATTGTCTAATGGCTGCACTAGAAAGAGAGACCACACTTGCTAAAATCATTCTTACACAGAGTTTGCTTGTGAAAAGAAGTTCTGTTTCCTAATTGCTGGTGGTCACAGTCTTGTTTTAGTAGTTAGGTAGGAGAGTGAGTTCTAATAAACCCAATTCCTCTACTCCAAGGAAAAAATTCTCTGACTTCAGTTGGAATCAGCACCATTTCACAGTTCACCATCATTTCACCCTTGTGGTTCATGTCATTGTTTCACACTTGCTATTAATTTTGCTTGTTAAAGTTCTACTCCAGATTAAATTAGTTCTCTCCCTACTTCTTATTTTTCCCTGAGATCTGCATCACTCAAATGCAAAGAGTTCTGATGTCAGTAACATATGATGTTGGATGCCATTTCTATTTATCATAGTTGATTTATTTTGATTGTGTATAGCTGTAAAAGGCAGAAGCAAATTATATTTTTCTAACACAAATTCCGTGTATATTATAATAGCTTTATGACTGTTCCCCAGAAGTACAGAGTAAAGGTTACTGCCTCGGTACGACTGCTAAGGACACATCATCAGCTTTTTCTGAGAGAATGATTACTTAGAATTATAGGTCAATATTTCATTGCAGGTGAAACTGATCCTAGTGGTCCTGATTCAAAATTGTCTGAACTGAGCTCTAAAATTAGACAACAGCTATTTTTTCTTTCAAAATCTTACCTATAGGGTGTTTGAAGCCACATGCACCTAGATATCAAGCATCTACAGTGTTCTTGCAACAGTAGCAAGGCTTCTTACTTTCAAATGCTAAGAAAGTATACTATAGAAAAAACTATGTTGTGATAGGAGAGATCCCTGTGGCCTTTTACTATTTTAGCTGTTTCTAGCATGATGGTTTAAGAACACTAAGCACAGTCACATCAGTGGTTTTTTTCTGTTTTGCATTTATATACTTTTTCAGTCAACAGAGCACACACCCACACAAATATTCACTGCCACAACATTCTCTCTGCAACCATCAGAATCGCTCCTCAGGTGCAAGTGCCACCATTCTGACAACAAAGAAAAAAGTACCCTAAGTTCACACACAACATTGCTATAGACAGCTCCTGGATATTCACACCATTCCTGGGCATTGTCCTGCTCCAAACAAGGTCAAGATCTCCACCTCACCCACAAGTGATGTTGTTCTGCACATCTGTGTGTTACTGTTACAGGTAATATTACATACTTAATATAGCTCTTCAACTTTGTTGTTTAGGTGATTCACACATGATGCAACCTTTTTCCTAAAATCCCTCGATTTCTCAGGTTTGCAGAAACTACCTGCTAGGCATAGATGGCCCCAGGCTTCCACCCTCCCTGGCCAGTGTGCAACAGCAGGGTCAGAGTAATGAAGTCAGCAGAAGCTGTGGCCTATTTGTTACTGTCAAATATTCAGTGACTTATGCACATTCTTAAATATCCTATTGGGCTGAAAAGTATAAGGCATGCAGTATTTTTGGCTCTCAGCCCATATCTTTAATTCACCTACAAGAATACTCGGAAGGCTGCAGAGACAGATAATATAGGAGTTTAAGTGGCCGTCTCATCCCTACCTTGGCAGTAGCCAAACACGAGTCCTTCAGGAAAAAGGTAAGATATCACAAAGGGTAAGAGATACCATTCTTCTTATGAGTACTTTTCTTGCCTTCAGTCATTTACAGCTTAGAGTATTCCTGAACTACAGTGATTTTAACATTTAATAGCTCTCAATTTATTTATACCCTGTGATCTCATACAGTTTGCTCCTGAAGCCACATGAACATCCACAGCAGCCTATATCAAGGAGCTCTGTGAATGCTGTACATGAGACAAAATTTGATCAAACATGACATTTGCTGGATTTGGTGCCTTCTTGCTCTTTCTTGGGAAAAGAAAAAACGTGGAATTGGTCAATCCCTCTTCACCCTTCCTATAGCTTGCTTTATTTAATAACTTTTGTAAGACTCCCACAGTCATGGGACTCCCTTGTCCAAATTAAAGAGACATAGCTTCCAAAACTGTTCTTTCTTTAGAGTGGTACCATGCTTTTGATCATCTTGTAACCCTTCTTTGAACCTTTCTTAGCTTATATGTTTTGTGAGATATTCTTTAAGGGGAAGTGGGGAAAATATTAGAACAGGAGACAATATTTGGACTTAGGAGAGCGTGGATTTATACAGGGTCAGAATCAAGTTCTCTATTTTGTCCTTCCCAGAAGTCACTCCTGAACACTGAGCTGTTGTTGCCATGAAACTGTCACAGCCCACAGGTTTTACTCTTGAGTGACAGCCATCAGTTTATAGACTCTCATCTTAGTCAGGAGTGGAGTCAAGAGTGTTTTATCTTATGTGCATCTTTTGCCATATATACATATACACTGAATTATCATTTGACACCTAGCTGATGATCTTCATAAAGCCCTTCTGCAGTTCTTCTGACAGCCCTAGTCTTCCTCTGATTAATTTTGTATTGTCAGTAAACATTGATACTTTGAAATTTTGAAGGTACTGCTCTTGAGAAGAGTTCACTGTATGCTGTGAGTTGTCTAGAAGACTATCATAATTTAACTATGGGACAGAATATTTGACATTGTCCTTGCAGCAGAGTGTCTCTGTAAGTTGCATTGTACATATTGGTGCACAATGTATACAGTAACTAAGTTATTACTAAGCAATGATGTGAGCTCTCCTACTTTACTACAAGGTAAGCCTGGAGGCAAAAGCATTTCTGGAGGAGAAGATTCTTCCACTATTATTTAATATGGACTACAAGAAGGAACCATCTTCCTAGGAAGCTGGCAGCAGCCTTTTCGAGGTCATCCTGTCACACCAGTCTGATATATGCACATATTCCTTGATTCTGTGATCTCTTACTCTATGGTCTCCTGTACAAACATTTAATTGGCCTAAAAACATCTACATGACTTCAGAACAGGATTTTCTCTAGGATTTTTATACATTTTGTTTGCTGGGAGGAGTTGGGTGAATCTCACATCACTGGAACTTTTGAAGAAACCTGACTCCACTAACAGCCTTAATGATGACAAAAGAAGCCAGTACTAAAAACAATATCTTTCTAGAAGGGTTCCATCTCCTCCTTGCTCATGGTGCACACTGTCTTTCTTGAGCAATAAAGGTATTTGTTTCTCAGCTAAAGGAAGCAAGGGCTACCATTCAGATTGCCTACTTTGGCTAGGCAGCTTTCAAAGCTCCTTGGCTTTGAAACAAGCTCTGAAACAGTGTCTTTTTTTTTATTTGGAAAACTAGAATTTGGCCCTTACATATGAAGCAAGAGTACATAATTTATAAATGCAGTTAATTTAAACATGTTTAGCTTATCTTGGAGGTCAGTGGGCAAACTTCTCAAGTGATTGAAGTTAAGCATGTGCTTAAAATACTTTGCTTGATTAGGTCTGGTATAGTCAGCATCTTTTTGATGATACCCATTTCAACAGAAGTAGCAAATTAATGGAGAGGCAGCTGCCCCAAGAGGCCTTGCAGTGAAAGGTTGTCTATCACTGAAACTAGGCCTCTTTTAAACTTGACTCTGGTGACCAAGTTACAGAAAAGGCAAATGCCTCTAACTTCTGCCTCACATCTTGACATGAAGTAGGAGGTCTGAGAAGCCCCCTTCCTAAAAAACTACCCTGGGCATCTATGTTTAACTCATGTTCTGCTGTTCTTTCTTTCCAAACACACTGGAGCAGCACTTAAGTGATGTTTTGGCAGATGCTGGTCACTGGCTGTAGAGGGGACATTGTTTCCTCTTCATTTTAGAGTGAGGATGTTTTGTCAGAGACACTATGCTGTCCAACCATACTTCAGCTGTTGCAAATGTGAATGCAAACACATGGAGCTATAACCAAATCTGAGACCAAAGTATTAGTACAGGAAATAAATAATCAGCTCAGTGATGCTTCTCAGGCAGAAGATGGGGTGACAGAAGAACATATTTCTTAAGTCTTGAACTTCTTATGAATCTAAAAGAGCAATGGATTTTCATGTATGCAAATGCATAAATAAACCCCAAAGGGCTTTCCTGGTTGTTTAAAACAAATAAACCAATCCAGCTGGACAAGTAAATTTTTTCCATGGTTTTTGAACAGCTTTGTCCTGCCTCTCAGTTACAATGGGTCAGAGCCTTCTTCATGTAAAAACCTGAGCAGTCATCACTTTGCAGTTGCAGCAGAGCTGTTCATGCTGTAGCAGAAGTGCTGCTCCTGGGCCATTTTCCCCCTGGTTAAAGGTAAGGGTCTGTCTTAAGCAGTGTATGGAAAGGGGCATGAATCTGGACATGTGAGTAAGTTTTAAGCTGCCCAGCATCACTGATGAAAATTTATAAGGATAAACTGGCAAATTTTTATAAGAACACCCTGGGTAGATAGGGTGTAAAGATTATAAAGTAAACCAGAAGTTACCTCATACCAGACTCTGCCATTTTTCTACAGCTGCCCCACCAAGGAGACAGAGTTTGTACAGTCATCCTTATCATCTCTGGGACAGGCACCATCTGTCATTTTAAATGCAAACAGGTATACCACTTGCTATTGTTCAGCAAATGGAACATGCTGGAAAGCAAGGTCAAAAATGGGCACAGTTTTAAAAAAGCAAAGTTAGAAATTGCTCCTGGCTAGCAGTGCCATCCCTAGAGTGGCACTGAAAAGATGACTCCTCCCTTCAGCCCCCTCCCCTGCTGAGAAGAGTGGTTGAGATAATAAACATTTTAATGTAGTATGGAGCCCACTATAAGATTTAACTTGTCTGTCTGATATCACTGAAGATAAATGCCTAATCTAGTGATTAGCACTCTGTAAACAGCAGAGATTAATGGATGAAGGTTAGATAGATGGCAAATTAGATATGCGGTTTACAACCTGAAATGCTGGGGTCTGAACCCTGAGCCCCGAATTAAGGTTGACACATGGGTGATTCCCACAGCCCTTCATAAAGAGGTGGTGAGTTTGCCTTATAGCTTCCCCCCAGGGTGCGGCCGGCCCTGCAGGGAGAGCCAGAAGGGAAATGAGCCCCAGGGGTCCCGCACTGAGTTGACAAAGGTCAGGTGTCTGCTTGGGGATAAAAGCTGGGACCACTGGCAGGGAGTCAGGAGTGTCTGTCTGTGGAGTGCACTCCCCAGAGCTTCCTGGTTCAGGGCAGACCTCCTGACTCTCCCTGGAGCTGGGCCCTGGTCTGTTTAGGCCTTTGCGAACGCAGGTCGATCGGGTGAGAGTCGCTGTGCGGGCACCTTTTTCTTATATGTTTAACTGGCTGGTCTGGCTGTTTCCCATGCCAACTGTGGGCAACCTCGGGTCACTGTTTGTACCACCTGTTGTGGGCCAGGTCATGTCGTTTGTGGGATCGTTGGGGGTGGTGTCGATCATGTATGAGCTTGTTGACCTGTTTGTACCCCTGGCGGTCATTCGTATAGTAATACTTCTGTCTACAATACAGTCTGTGTATTGGTTCATCTCCCTGCTGGTGTTATCATTTTTGTTGGGCCTGGTCATTGGCAAAACACAACCTCAGACTTGCCTTTACACATTTTGTTTTTGACACAATGAGGAAGATCTCAACAAGTAATCTGTGGTCGAAAAAAAAAAAATAAATCCCAACCACTTCCATTTTATTTTGAAATATATGAGTGACTAACTTCTCCCAGAGGTATAGAACTAATGCATTAAGTTTTTCCTGTGACAAAGTTCATATGCTCAAACTTCCCTCACTGTTTGCTATATGATAGCTTCTCTATCAATGACTCTTAAATTAAATAGCTATCTATTCAGACTGGGGGGAAAAGAGAAAGAAAGCAGTTCTATCTCAAAATTTGGATTTTCATAGAGCTCAGTCTACTTAAACACTGTTAGAAAAATCTACGTTATTTGAGTTTGATTATTCATGGAACCTGTACGTACAAACCTCCAAGTGTTCACCCAACCACAGAGAGATTCCTCATCAGATATTTCCTCTCCACGCTTTACTTAGAAGAGTCCTGTTTCTTCTGTCTATCTTTGACCATCTTCCCACCTTGACTGTTGTGACCTCCTTCTACCATACCCCTACCCAAGGAGACACCTGCTCTGTTCTCGCATAGCTGCTTTCACATCTGATTTGAGGTAGGGCTGGAAAGTGTTCAAACATAACTGTGGTAGGATATTTTTGCATATCTACTTCCTTACTATTTTCATACTGTTTCCCAAAGGGGTAGGGGCAAGAACAGTTCTCAAACTCACTGAATCCATGCACTAGGAAATCAGGGGTTCCTTAGAACTGAGAGGAGTAACAAAATCCAGTCCACTTTTGGGGATTTAACATCTTTGCAAAAGCTATACATCTACGTCTAAGCACATCTTTGACTGCATGAGCTTGAATTACTTCAGATTTTAGAGATTCTCTAAAATTGCATACAATCTGTTATACATTTACCTGACTGCCACCGCTGAAGACCAGTAAGGACAAGAGTCTGCCAACATTTAGGCTGTTACTCCTTTAGGAATAGATTGGTCTGACAAAACTGGGGAGGAAGGAAAGATGTGCAGTCATGTACATGTTGGAAATTGCAAAGGAAATCCTTCTATCTCCATGTGTGAGGCTCTATTGTTAAGATACTTTAGAGGAAGAGTCAGCTTTCTGATAGCCATGGAGTCCAGCAGGAGTGAAGAAAGGATGTGAAACCCCTGCCAAAGAGCAGTATGAGTTTGAGTAAATGACTAGGAAACCAAAGCTAAGAACATGAATTTTGAGTTTAAACCCAGAGTAAGATAGCCACAGTTTCTTAATGGAAAACAAAAACAAAAACAAAAACAAACCAAAAAAACCAGCTAGGATGTTAAGAGTAGAAGATCCTGAACCTTTTAAATAGTACAGGCTAAAAACTGAAGGGAGGGAAGGGAGGAAAAGATAAACCTGAGCACATTCAATGAGAGCAGATTATGACAGGGTGTTATTTGCAGATATTCATATGAACATGTGAGTTGCCCACAGTCAAAGGTGGCCACAAGACATAAGCACTTCCATGCCACTGCTGGTCATTTGAAAGACATTCAGAGCTTCTTCGAGACCAATTTCTGTATGCAGTAAATGACTGCTTTGCTCATTCAGTATTGAGATTTCAGTGTTGTGAGATCAACTGCTGCTTCCTCTGGCATTTCTGTTATCCTTGTCACTTTGAAAAACAGCTCTTAGATTTTTAGAGGCAAGCACATTTGCAAAAATCATTTTTTTTGAAAGTGAAGTCTGGCTCCATTTGTCTCATAAAAGTCTACACTGAATCATTTATTTTAAAATATACTGTTATTTTAAGGTCAGTGGAAACTCCATTAAAGTGTTTCAGGAAATCGTCAGATCATTAGAGCAATGGAAATGGAAATATATGCAATGTACTGATTTCAAACACATTATAAACCAGTGGGCAATAAATCAAGTGTATTCTTTAGTCTTGGTGTAATGTTCTCCTTGGGGACCCAGACAGTTTGGGAATGATTTTATCATGCTATATGCCAGTGACTTCTGCTAGCTTGCAGCAGCTACCAAAAGGTACTTTTCCTTCAGAGATGCCCTGCACTGTCACCTCTCAAACTGGCCTTAGAAACTAAGCAGAGACATACCTTTTTCTTCTTTAGCTACCCTGGGAAATGCATGTATGAGGCTCATTGTCCTTGGGAGAATGTCTGATACGTAGAACTACCACCCTGAAGGGAACAGACACCCCAGAGTCCAGCCATGTACTTGAAATGGTGTTCAGAAAGGCAAGTTTCATCTGAAAGCAACTGATAGTGTTGGAGAATACAGATCAGTCAGTAGAGTGGCAAGGCTTTTGTGAATACATAAAGAGTAACAAAAGACTAAGAGAAGCATGTGTCTGCAGAGTGTTAAGGTTAGTGCTCAACAATCCTTTCCCCCTCTCTGGGTCTTGTGACAAGATTGTAAGAACTTTGTGGCAGTCCTGTAGAAGGGTACATCCAAACTCAGTTGGACATTTACTTCAGGCCCTGCTGCCTTTTATAGCTGAGATCCAACAGTGGGGGTCATTCTGGTCCAAACCACTGCTGCTTTTTCTCCCTCCTCCTGCCCCATGTACTTCTTGTTCATTAGGTCAAGCAGGAAAGGCTCTACCACTTCCTTCCATTCAGCCAGTACTTGATACCATCTGTTGTGGAGATGTGAATCTCCTTTGGACGGGGCTGGAGGATTTGTCTGTGCTCAGGCAGGTCACAGCTATTCCCACAACCGGACAAGACCTTTAACAAGCTCTCAGCTCATCATGAAGTAGAGCTGAGCTGGGAAACACCCAAATCCCAAGGTATGAACATCTCATATTAAACCTCCTGTTCAATACCCACACCATGTACCCTGCTAATCATGTTTTATACAGTCTTCTAAGTGTGAACAAATGACACAGCTCATTACTCGATCTCATTTGAGACTGGAGTTGATGGCAACCACACACATGGAGGTGACAGTATTTTGGTGGGTAGTTCCCAGCTCACTGTTTGGAGAGGCTGCTGGAACATGATGTACTAAGCTAACCCAACAGGTCCTATCCTGTGGTAGGAGGCCACCTCTTCTCAGAACTCTGTGCTCCTGCTGGGTTCCACACAGTTCTGCACCCACCAGACTCCTCAGAGTGTCTTACCTGCTTTGGAAAGCAGGAGAAAAGTCGTCTGAAGAGAGAAGAAAATGACCTTGAGCTGGTTCATCAATGGAGGACAGCAGAGCTGGTCTGAGGGATGGACAAAAAACCCTTGTATTTAGTACAGTAGAAGGAGGATCTCACCAGCTTGAGTGAGACTTTTACTAGGACCTTTGTGGTAGAACTCCTTCAAACACTTCAGGTTATGTAGGACATGGAAATGATGACACTGCCCAGCACAAGTGTTTAAGCAAAGGCAGGTAAATCCATATGAAACGTTATGATCCACAGCAAAAGTTGTGGCATTAATAATGATTTTTGTTGCATGTTAAATGAACTAATAAGGTCCTGTGTACCATTACATGTCAGGACCTGCAGGAGGTGGCTGGTAGAGAAGATCCTTCTGCAGCTTCTTCATCTGCTCCATCTCACTCACAGGCAACAGGAGCAACATCATTTCCCACCCTGGGGCATCCACCAATGATTTTGTTTGCCAGTTGTGTTGAGCACAGGAGCCAGGATCTGTGACCTGTTGAGTAACAAAAGCAGCCTTTGGAAGGGCAGCATTCATAGTTGCTCTGTTTGTTATCATGCATACTAACGTTACTAATAAACTGGGAACCATGGCAAATAGATTTGTTCTTCAGATCAAATATAAGAATGGAACATGAAGTAGAAAGCAAAACTGTGAAAATTTTCATTTCACACACATTTTCTCTTTAGCAGCTATCAGCATGAGATGTTTGGTTTACTGTGACTTCAAATGTCACCTTTAAACCTCCAAAATCTGGAGCAAAAATGAAGTCAAAACAACTGAGAAAGGAAGGAATTCTGTTTTTATTTTAAATGTCAAAACAAGATAACACTTTAAGCTGTTCTAAAGTAAAAAAAAAAAAAAAAAAAAAAACACACACACAAAAAAAACCAAACAAACAAACAAAAAAACAAAAGCACCCTCTAGAATATATTAAAAGTGCCATGCAGATTAGCTAAAAATGTTTAATTTTGGAAGAACATTTTTTCCACCCTATATTCACGTGTCCACAGCAAGCTGACTGGTTTGAAAAAACATCAAACAGAGGTTTAGCTGTTTTATTACCTCCTGTTTGAATTTGAGTTTCAGTGCTTATAGAGGATTAGCAGATTGTTAATAGCACACCAGAAAACACTTATCTAGACTCAAAATATTGTTTCAGGCAGAAAAAAGAGAAAAAAGAGAATTAGTATAATGTAGAAAATCCCAACCCACTAAATGATTGTATTAACAGGAAAAGAGGTCTCTGGAAGATCAAACTTTTTTTTCTGAAAAATATTAGTAAAAACAAGTTGAGAAAAAAGTAGGTGCACAAGTATTGATGTCATCAAAGTGAATGAGTTCTATGGTCCAGTGACACTGAAGTGCTCCAGTTCCTGCTTTATTATACCTCTGCCATTTGCAGTAAACCCATGAAATTTATTCAGGTGCCACATGGCCACGCAACCACTTTGGTGCTGGAAAGGATGAGGGTGAGATTAAGAGTGAAGTCTTTGTCCATTCTGTTACACAATAAATCCCAACACCAAAATCTCAACAGATGGAGGCATTTAGAAGAAGAGAACAACTCAGGAAGCAAACTAAGCACGCAAATAAAGTTATTGGAAAAAATATTATTACTGGTTATTGTTACACATTGTTATTGTTGATTAAGAAATTAACACTTCACTGGAGATTACCATGACAGTTTTAATATCAAAGAAGATAAAAAACAGGAATGGGGGAAAATTTATTTTTCCCCTTAATTTTCTTTACTAACAGCAAAAATTTTTTTTTCACTGCAAATAAAGCATTTCTAACACTGATGTCCACAGGAAACACCACAAGTGGTTTGGTTTGGATGTGTCTTAGCTGCACATAGCCGATACTCTGGTTCAAAAACCCTAAAAGAAATAATGACATGTGAAGATTCATCAAAATATGCATTAACTCTC
This sequence comes from Merops nubicus, assembly GCF_000691845.1. Lineage (NCBI taxonomy): Eukaryota > Metazoa > Chordata > Aves > Coraciiformes > Meropidae > Merops > Merops nubicus. The sequence continues at coordinate 48,143 of NW_008604909.1, read as the reverse complement.
TTTATAATCAAATGTTTTCAGCTAGACCTTCCTTTCCTGCCTCCTTTTTTGTGTGCTTGTTTGTCACAGGGTGTTTGTAGAGTAGGTAAAACAACTGGACCTTGACATTCTTTGGAGTCATAAAAAAAAAATAACACAAGAAGCAAACGCGCTCTAACAATTTATAGGTGCCTCCTAGCTCTTTTCTCTCAAAAAACCCAGAACACTTATAAACGTGAAAGTAAAAATAGAAGGCAGATTAACCCTGGTTACCATGCATCATTATTTCTCAGGTACTTACTGGGATATCCCCTGATGGAGGCGTGTCACATGTAACAGGTGCTATTTATGGCAATACAAAGAGCAAGAACAGCAGTGATGGAAAAAGCACTTCCCTGTGTAGAGTATGGTGAAGCTTTGCTCTGTCGCTCTGTTTCCAAGACTTTCTCACTCCATCATTTGACCAATCTAGGTACACTTCCGAGTCCCTGGACTTACAGATGGATTTAGCTACGAGCAGGATGATGAGCACACACCTGGCACTTCTGGGAACACAGTGACTTTTCAGCTGACAATGATCTCCATGAGTCTATTACTTATTTTTGCTCTAACCATCTTAAAGGTAAAACAGACTACCCAGATGTAATTGCAAAACCCAAGGACAGAGAATTACTTGCAGGCTGACTTTACTGACAGAAATCAACAGATAAGAGACCAATATGACAGCTGACTCTAGTTAACCTTTAGTTGGGATCCAGCAGCAGCACGTGCTTGCTAAATACGCTGTTTCAAAAGCAAAAATACGCATAATCCCATCTTGTTTATGCAACAAGTACAATTAATGGAAAATGTTAATCTCTGGCCTGACATGACCATGTTTACATTGCAAAGCCACAATGCAGTGAGTACCGTTTCACGTCCAGCCTCAAGTAGAACTGCTTAGATTTTGTCTTTACTTCACACTGTGAAACCAGTGCTTTAACTTTGCAAAGACACCAACATGTTGTTTTTTAAAAAAAATTAAAACAATGTTTACTCATAGGTGTATTTAAGTACCATCAGACCTCTTTAATCAGGTATTTGCAGGTGCTTTGCTGAGTTTTAGACCAGTCCAAGAGAAAGTCCAGGGGCAGTTTGAATGAATAGAATTTCCATGTGAAATGAAAACAGGGGCACAAAGGTTATTTTAGGCAGTGCTGCCATACAAGACAGAGCTAGAAATACAAACCAGGTTTGCAATGGCCACTCTGTGGTGACACAGAATCCATCTGTGTCTTACTGCATCAGAGATGTTGTCCAGGAACACCACCGGCAATAAAGTAAGAAATTCTATGGAAAATATGCACTGAAGAAGATGAGGTGTAAAGGCACTAGAGGCTGCCAGGCTAATGGATTCATGTGAAAGAAAACAAGGGGCAAGAGGGATTTTCAGGTAACCATCCCTCATGGCATGGATGGAGCAATTGGGCAGGAAGGGAAAGGAGCTGAAGACTGAGAAAGAGAGCTGAGCTACCCAGCACCTCGAAGGGAGATTGCACTGCATATAAATAACCAGAAGAGAGCCTACAGGCCTCTGAAGGTGGTAGAAGCACTCCACAAAAGCATACAGTCAAGCCTATTTCTCAATGACTTTTTGAATTGTACAGGTGCCTGTTAAATAGTCATCACTTAGATGCAGGAAGCATTTTCTTCTGACATCTGTACCAAACTGCTTTAAAAGGGTGACTCAAACATTCCTGGAGTCAATGTTCACAGTTCATAGTTCTGACTTCTTTGCAGAAAATTGTTTGATTAGCTGGCCTGACAGAGGAAGGGGATAATGGACACAGCTTGTGGGACTGATCCCTGGGCTTTCAAGCCACACGTTGCTTTGGAGTATGTGAAGTAGGAGACAGTCCAGGTACCATGGGCTGACTGGGATGGCAGGAGACCCTCATGCAGCTCTCCCAGTGTGACAGTTGTGTGATGGGGGAGACATCTGGGTTCTCGCTGTGGAAAGCCAGGGTTTTATTTCTATCAAGATTCTTTCTCCCAGCATTTCATAAAAATCCATCGTTGTCCGATTTGCAGCCTCTATGGAGAGCACAGGCTGTGCCTCACCCACGGCTGGCACAAGCTCACCAGAATAACTGGCGGTCCCAAATCTCACAGCCTGACCACGAACCTCATTCAACAAAGCTAAAACCTCTGAAATAAATATTTAGTGAGCAAGCAGCTGGACCCAGTGATACAAGGCGTTCATCCTTCCCACCTCTCAGACCAATGCCAGCCTGCCTAAAACCTTTTATCCAGCTGAAATTTCATCTGTTGCAGAAGATCCCTGGAAGAGATGAGTCACTAAGAAAGATAAGGTCCTCAACAAGGCCATAACTAACAAAAGCAAATATAGACAGCAATGTCACCCTTACATTTTAGGCCATTGAATTTGAGCATAATGAAGTGCAGCATGCAGCTAATGAAGCTGAGGCTCAGAAAGGCCACAGTTTGTCACAAAACCCGGCAGTAGAGTTGAGACTCAAAACCATTTTTCCTGATTCTTCATCTGGTGCCCTGCCAACCGTGGCCCTTCTGAGTCCCACGCCAAGCCCCAAATTAAATCTACTCATGTCCTTTCTTGCTTTGCAGGACATCACTCTTCTACTGAAACTTTATGCATTTGGGAGCCTATTCTTCTACTGACAAGCCTGAACTGGCCCAGCCTCTGAAATACAAACAGGAACACTTTTGGGGCACAACTCCAAGGCCCATAGCACTTGCCAGAGAAGCATACACCTCCTCCTTCTTATTCCTCTAAGGTAATAAGTCTAAATTCAAAGTACCCCTCAGGAAGTTTCCCCAGACAGATCTCTTCAGTGCTTTGAAGCACTCTTGCACTGTTAGCAATTGCCCCTAGCAGGAGCAGACCACCCTTTTGTCCTTTCCACCTTAGTCAGGTCCTCAATCAACCCTCTCTGCTGAAATTCAGAACCCCCCTAGAACGAGCAAGCAAACATCCATCAGCCACCATCAGCTTCACCCTCCTTCGAGCAGCAAAGCCAAGACACTGCATCTTTGAGTGGACACAGAACAACTCAAGGCCTCTTGGGTCCTGGGGCTTGCTCAGCCTCTGTTGCTCTCAGGAGCTGTGCAATACCAGGCAGACCTGCTCAGCCACATCAAGGTGACCTTCTTGTTTAAGGGACTCTTTGCTGAGTAAATGCAGCCGTATTCAGATATGGACTTGCCCCTGCCTGCAGAAGTTGTTGCGGAGGGTAGTAAAAAATATGACAGCATTAGCCTGGTTGTGGCTGAAGGCGTCAGAGGCTTAGATTAAAGCAGTGTGTGAAGGGAGAGGAAAGATGGAAGTGGGCATGGGAGGGAGAAGGGAAGAAGTAGTTCAGCACCTCAGTGAGGAAGGCTTTGTCTGCTGCAGCAACAGAGGAGGGGGCTGCATGCCTGGCCCATACATCAGGCTGGGTACAGCAGTTGCCCTTGGCTTTCAGACCCTTCTCAAATAAAGGAGTTGTCACTGCCCTGGCTCTTGAAACAAAAATCATACCTCACAAAGAGCTCAGAGCTAAATTGCTCTTTATTTTCTCTCCATTCGAGTCTGTTCACCCACAAAGCTCATCTCCCTGTTTGAAGCTGCTGAAAGGGTTGATACAAGTTCTGTGCAGCAATAAAGGGTCTTATGTGCTTGGGCAAGATGCCCAGGGGGAAAATAAAACAGACCAGAAATATGCATTCTTGCAAGATGGTGGTGCTTTTAAATAAATTAAGCCATTGCTTTTTTTTTTTCCCCTAAAAGATTCCTTTAAAACTCAGGGAACATCCTGCAGTTAGCAAAAACTCTGCTATCAGCAATACCATGGTGCCCTCAAGTGGATGCAAAACACTCCGAACGACGCTACAGCCCGGTCCTCCTGGTGAGTTCTGCTCTGTGCTCCCCGGTTTCCAAGCCCAGGCAGCCGGCGCCCACAGCGACTTCGGGTGTGTATGGATGTGAGCCATGCGGTGCCCGGGCTTCAGCAACAAGGAAGGGGCCTGGGTCTGCTCTACCTACCAGAGCAGACGTAGCCACCAGGGCAAAGGGGAGATGCCCCTCTGGGAGGTCTGTGCCACATAATAAAGGTGAAAATGAATCTGGGAACTGCACAAAGCAGGTGTGTGAAACTAGCACAAGTCCTGAGCCAGGCATGCTGGTAGCCTTCAATAGAACTGCAACATTTCACTGGAAACAGGTGCCACAGTCACTGCTCTTCACAGTAACATCATTCTCACAGCAAAAGACAGAAAGCAGCAATAAAGATGTTACCATAAAGATAATGAGCAGTGAACTGGACACACTGGTTAACAGCACCTTAGAAAAGACACAGGGCCCTTTTATGGCTTCCTCCTTCCCACTTTTTTTACACATGCACTTTGTCATACCAGAAAGAGACAGGGGCAGCATGGCCTCTAACAGACACCCTTAAAGAAGACAGGGAAGATCTTGAGAGGCTGGAGTGGGAATAAAGACTCTGACACCCAGTTCATGTAATTTTTTTAAAATCCCTCATTTTTAAGACTATACAATGAGCCTGGCTAAGCTTACTGCTCAGAGGACAATGGGCAAGTCGTGCTACTACTAGAGAGGTGAGGTCTTGAATCCTGGTGGGTGATGTAAAACTTAATTTAACAGCTATGCTTAGCTAATTTGACTCAGTTAAACATTCCCTGAACAGACGTCTGTTAGAAGAACAGTGCAGGTGCTGATGCACGTTCACACAGCTCACTGCCTTTCAGACTGTCCTGTAGGGCTTCTCCCCAGCCAAGCAGTCCCACCTTTTCCTGGTGCCCAGAGCTCTTCCTTCCCAGAGCAGGGCTTGGCATTGTTCTTGCTGAATTTTATGGGGTTCCTGTTGATCCATTCCTCCAGCCTGCATGGGAGACGTAGACCTGCCCTCAAGCATTTTATCATCTGCAAATTGCTTGATTGAATCACCTCCTCCAGGCTATTGATGAAGATGTTGAATAGGAGACATTCAGCTAAAGAACTGCAGGGTGTCTCTAAAGCACAACCCATTAGCCACTGCCCTCTGAGCCCAGTCATCCATACAAATTTAAAAAAAAAAAAAAAAAGGTAGAGCTATGACTAGATAAGATTATGACCAACCTCTTACTAGCATATGAGGAAACTGTCAGTACAGGTAGAAACCTGTTTAAGGACACCTAGACTCTGGCTAATAATGTTATTTTCTACATATAGCTACAGAGATCTAAGAAGGCCAAAAGACAGTTTTTATTAGCTTGAATAGGTGGATTGACAACGTTGTCCAGACCTGTCAGCTTTATGCCAAAAATACAGGCCTATGGAATGAAAAGAGCTGGTGTCACTGGCATATCAGCTCTTGTACCAATGGTGGTATCAATTTGACATTGACTAGACAATGATGTATTTCTCAGAACATCATCACTGACGATAACACACTCTAGGACAGTACCTGACAGCAGTACGAAGAGAAAACCACCCCACATATCGGCACTGGCCTGTTCTGACTGTGATGCTTTGGGACAGTTGAATAGCCACATAGGAAGGAAATCTGCATTCTGGCAGCTGATGGTACAGTCAGAGCACACATTCAAACCCGGCTGCCAGTAATGCAAAGGCTACCAGGAACCAGCAGTTACAGCAGAAACACAATTCAAAGGCAACAAGGCAAGCAGCTGAGCTCAGGGAGGAGAGGACAGAGCAGAACATCCTTCTACTGAGGAAGTCTATTCTACTCAGTTCCACAGTGCTCACCAAGCACCAGGCCTGGCCCCAGCTGAAATCATCATCCCAGGGCAGATGTGGTCATACCATACCAGCAGCATGAAGAGGACACTGATTTATGGTCTTGCCTCAGACCAAACTCCTTCAGGCTTCTGATTCCTTCCTGTCCATTCTGACCAGCAGGTGATAGTCACATCCACCACCCTGGGCAGCAGCACTACCTACAGCGAAAGACTGCTCTCCAGAAACCACAGGCTAAATACCGTCACATACTTATGGGAGGTTGGAATCCTCAAAAACACAGGAGAAAAAAAAGAAGTGTTTGAGACACAACCTGGAGGGGAACATTTCTCTTCGCCAAATAGCCACTAAATCTGGAAAAGCAAAAGCCAGTCGTTTCCATCTTGATAAGCAAGGAGGATAGAAGGATTATAAGACTTTCTTTTAGAACCAACAAGTGATCACAGATCAAAATAGTCGCAGGACAAAGAAATAGAAGTAGATTTAAGAATACAGCTTTTTATTTTAAAATCTGAAAGACTAGGAATTCCTGACACAAAAAATTTGAGAACCTTAAAAAAAAAAGAAAAAAAAAAAGGGGTGTGTGTAGAAACATCTCAAAAACTTTATTTCTCATATAAAAGGTAAGATCTAAGACTGACTCTGATATTAAAACCAATAGGGTATTCTTTCATACTTAAAAGACAAGAGGAAAAAATAAGGACAGTATGCAGGTACCTAAATTTATACAGTGGAACAGGCTGCCCAGGGAGGGGGTGAAGCCACCATCCCTGGAGGTATTTAAACAGCATGTAGATGAGGTGCTTAGGGACATGGTTTAGTGTGGTGCTGTCAGTGTTAGATTAACAGCTGGACTTGATCTTAAAGGTCTGTTCCAACCAAAACAATTCTACGATTCTATATAACCCCAAAAGAAACCAATTCTCTGCCTCAGGTTGCAGTGAGGACCATGTCTCCATGGAACAAAGGCAGGACGGCTACTGAAGTTGAGCACGGTGTACAACTAGCCTTTGCTTTGGAATGGTAAGGACAATTTCATATCCACTCAAGGGAAGGCACTGATCACTACCTCAGAAATATCAGTGTACACTTGCCCCAGATCATTTCTTCCTTAGCATCTAGTATTGGTCAGAGACAAGGTATTGGGCTATGTGAACCTTAATTCTGACCCCAGCAAGCTTCTCTTTGGTAATTCTAAAAGGATTGGCATATGAAATTGCAAGTGAGGTAGACTCATTTTAAAGTGAATGTAAAATGGTTGAAGATCACCAAAATTAAAAAAAAAAAAAGACCAAAAGACACTGATCTATGTAAGACTAATTAGCCTGATCTCAAAAGCGTGTGCAGATTTAAGAAAGGCATGTAACAATAATAATGTGGAAAGTGTCACAAAATACAGCTTGGGTTTATTGATGATGAAACAGGCCCTACTAAAAAAACTGCTTTCCTCCTGACAGGCAGGAGGTCAGGACATGTTGCATGTATCTTCACATACACCTTTTACCACAACAGCTTCGTATTAGCTGAAATGGGCAAAAAGCAAACTATTAAGACAGATGACAACATGCAGTACTAACACTGGTCTTGCTCATCATGTGAATTTGGATGTCATCTTGCTGATCAGAAGGATGGGAAGCCTGATGAGCTCGGTGCAAAGCAAGACCAGCTTCAGTAGGCTGAAAGGATCACAGGTAATATTTTAATTAATGACAAAATCCAGTATTGTAATGAAATCTATAGTTACTTCTGCCTTCAGGATCAGTAATTCAGGTCTAGGTGGTTATCTCCATGGGCAAGGGTAAAAATAAGTTGCAGTAAACTCAGTCATACAAAGAGCAGGTCAATCACCAAGAACCAAAGCATTTCACCTGCATGATGTGAGCTTAGCAGTTTGAGGTGAAAGAGGGAAAAAAAAAGTTCCATATTAGTAATTTTTTATTAGTTATCAACCACTCCTTAAACCAACAAAAATAATGCAGCCTAAGGATTGTACTCAGAAAAGTACTCCCGAAAAAGACAAAGTAGTGTTAATACTTTTATCTAAAAAACACCTGGTTAGGCTTCTAAAGTAGTTTATGGTTAAATACAGCCAACCTGGATGTACGAAAGGGCAAAAATAGGTTACTATATGGGGGGAAAAAAAAAAAAGATAAAAAATGACTCTACAGAAATGCCTGACCCAATTGTCCAAGCAGAAGGAAAGCTGGAAGGAAGCAGGAGGACATCAGACAGTTTCTGTCCTGGAGAGAGGCACTTGACAGCTCACAAGGCAGAACAGCGGAGAGACAGCACCACTCTGTTTCTGGTTGGGATTTTGTTTGTTTTGCTGAGTGGTTGGTTTGTTTTCTGAATTGGACTCATTCACACTAGAAATCACATTATTTTCTTGCTGCAGAGGGAAGTGAATGCTTCACAGAATCATAGCATGTTTTAAGGGTTTGGATTGGAAGGGATCTTTGGATAATCTGTTGTGGTGATAAACCCTCTCCAGTGAGCAAGGACATTGTCAACTAGTTGAGGTTGCTCACAGCCTCATCCAGCCTGACCTTGAGTATTTCCATGGATGGGACATCTACCATTTCTCTGGGCAGGAACCTGTTCCAGAGTTTCACCACCATCACTGTAAAAAAATTTCTTCCTTATATCCATCCTAAATCTGTCCTCTTCTAGTACAAAACAATTACCTGTTGTCCTCCCACTTCATCTAGGCCTGCATTCGTGTCTTAATCTTTCTTTTATGCTTGGCCTATCTTAGGGAAATTTTTGGGAAAGAAAATTCTTCATTATTAGGCATGATGTTCTAAGAGATGCTTAAGATGAAAATCAATTAACCTCTGTGATACTTCATCTCAATAAAGAGTTCAAGTTATTATTATAATTGCAAAATTAAGAGTGAATGAGCAAGTCTCCACTTGTAATGACTCCTGTTTACTGTAGAAGCAGGCAGGATGAATAAGCCGTTATGGAAAATGTGCTTGGATACACTAGCTTTGGATGTACAACTCATACATTAGCAATGTTTATGAATTAACTCATTACACAATCAGTCTTTGTGCATATCCCTTCTGGGAAGATATAGGTTTCCAGATTGGTAAAAATAAGGTTGTGATATATGCAGAAAAGCTTATTTTTCACTAGTCTTCCCTGGACCAGCACTTCTCTGAACTCAAAAACATCCTTGGCTAGTGGTTGAAGGACCAAGATTTAATGCTCCAATACAATGACAGACTGTAAAGTGAAGAGCAAGTTCTGCGGGGCTCCTTATTTCCCAGCAGGTTTACTCCAGATCCTGGAAGGACCTAACCTCCAGGACTTGGAAACTTTATGCTAGGAACTATGGCAGGAGTCTACCCAAACGATACCAGGCATCTGTCGAAAGTGAAACCTAGAATCTGAAAAGAACACTGAACTCCTTGAACTGGCATTTCCCCATGAAACCACCACTGGAAGGCTTCCAGCTGTTGCCCTAAAACAGGGAGCAAGGACACGCATATAGCAAAGTGTGAGGCAAGGTGCTGTGGGAAGGCTGAGCACACAGGGAACCGTGCAAAGGAAGGGCTGGTTAAACAAGTTCTGCAGGACCTGCCCATGTAGAAAAACCCCCCAGTGTGCCAGCGTGGTTACTGGCACATCACCACCTGCTCCGACCTAAGCTGCCAGCAGGAACTGCTGCCGGCGCTATGGGCAGGCTGCGTGTCAAACGCGTCCCGGTGCCAACTAGGTCAGTGTGCGGATAGAAGCAGGGTTAGAGAAAGTTACCGTGTCTACGCAGGACCTCCAGGTGAACCTTCAAGGCCAAACCTCAAGCAAGCAGACTCTAGCCCGGCTCCTAGCACAAGTGCTGTAGTTTATTCTGCTACTTGCTCTCCTGGCATTCAGGCAGAGGTCCTTGCCGCGATCCTCGCTTCCAGGTGCCCTTCTGAGGTATGGCACACCAGCTCAGGAGGGGACTTGCAACAAAGTTACAAAACCTGCGTGACTACTTGATGCAGTGGCTCAGGGAGAAGGCAAAGGTGTCATGCCAGATAATGTTGTATAGATATGGACAAGCCGTACACAAAATGCCTGCTTTTGATTATTTTGATGATTGCTTTTCGTTTGACACTGATGTGTCTAATAAAGTACATTTGAACACCACTTGTGAAAATTGTCATGTTGACAGGGACGGAGATTGAAAGCAAGTATCTAGTACCCAAAGAAACCCAACCACAGGGCTCCAGTTAAGGAAGTCAGCTGCTGCCACAGTGGATCAGAGCAAGAAGCAGTGCCATCTGATATTCTTTTCCAACATGAACCTTTTCAGCAAGGTAAGAGATTCCATCTCTAGAAAAACATCCCAGATGCTTAGGATCAGAGGTTTAAAGGGAATTCCCAAGCCAGAGATTACATCCACCACTTATATTTAGTGCTAAGGATCATCCTAACCTCCTTGGATATATCTAATCTTTTTGAACACACACCTTTGGCTTCCATAATATTCCCCCCCCACTAGCCTCATTTCAAATATAATTACATTTTGCATACTAAATCCCAGTATCTTCCTTTCATCTGTTTGAATATTCCGACTGATCGTTTCATCAGCTCCTAGCCCTGTGCAATGCAGATTTCTCCCTTCCAGCACCCTGCCAAGAGTGATACAGTTTCCTAAGTGAGTCATACAGCTTGCAGTCTTGCATGGAAGTTGTTCCATCTCTTTGGACACCTTCACTGGTTATCTCCATATTGTTCTGCGTTTTTTTTTTTTTTCCAAGGACTGCAGAGAGCATTCAAAGAAAACAGATTTGTGTGCTGTTATATACATTTTGGTTTGCTCTCTTCCTTTCCCAGTAATTAATATTCTATTTTTCTCCTTCAGTACAAGATTTGGGGAGATGTTTTCAGAGAACTACCTATAATGCAAAAGAATCTTCCCCAAATACCACTCCAAAAGCACCATACACATATTAAGACACATTCCTCTCATGTGAATTCGTTTGTATTCTGTCAGTGTAGGCTTTCCTCTGCCGTTTCATCAACAAGATTCTTCTACCTGTTCTCCCACAGGACACTAAGTTTCATTTTTGTGAATACTCCTGTATCAACAATCAATCTCCTGTTTAGCCTTAAGATCACTTGCAAATGTGCATTACCACAGTTCCTTGACCCACCTTGCTATTAATCTACGTTAGGTGGGAATGACTATTTATTCCATAGCTTTATCCCACCCATTACCCTTCGAGATTTTTCTCCTTTGTCTTGGCATATTAGTTTAAGAGCTGTTTGAAGAACCTTGCATTAGTGGCTTTTGAAAAATATGAATATCATGCTCATGGATTCACTGAAAAGTTAGATTTCTAAGCATTATTTCTCTGCAAAAGATTATCTTCAAGAGTTTATATTCATTCATGTATCCCTTTCATTCAACTCTCTAATGTATTTTCTCCCTTCAATTTAGTTATTATGGAAGTCATGCTTGGTAGTGTAATTTACAAGTTCCAGCGTTCCTGAAGACCATTATAACATCTACTCCCATTTCAGTGGTTCCCAAGGCTAATTTAAAAAAAAAAAAAAAAACCAACAGTACAAAGTCTAGGACAGCTATCACAAGCTCCTTTAGACTCCTCCAGTGAATGCTGCCTGGGCCCAGAGAGCTGTTGGCGCTCATTTTATCAGCTGCCCTACAAAGCTGTTACATGTACATCAATTTCAAACAGTTCCTTGGATTAATCCTACTAGCCAAGACTCTAACATGAAAGCTTCAGAGTTCCTCTGCTCTGAACACCAATGCAGGTAACTTTGCTTTTCTGTCACAGGCTTCCCGTCCCAGAGACGAGAAGCAAAAGCAGAAATGGGAGCGTTCTCTAACTCAAGGTGAATAATGTACCGAAAGCCAGGAGTTCTTCGTACCTTCATAAGTTCTCCCTAAAACTAATTCTTTGTTCATATTTGCATCATGGAAGTTAGGAAAGGTCTTTACCTTTGCAGGGCTGGACCTTCTGCAAAGCCCCAATATTAGACTGAAAGATATTTAGGCAGACACTCCCCTTTGAGTCAGATACCCAAGTCCTGCTCAAGACTCAAAACTTTTTGTCCTCATTACTGAGGTACCTTATTTTCTGTGAGTACTTTCACCTGTAAAACTCACTGAAACACTACAGTGCACCACTGCCTGTGCCAACAGGCGTCACCGGCTTGACAGAAAGGAGCACGTGGCTGCATTTTAACCAAACCATCAAGAATTTGGAAACTCTGTCCAGCAGCTAAGTTTTCACCCAGAACTGTGTATCCATAAATCAGACCCCAACTGGATGAACATCATGAGGATAACAACTTTTACCCGTTAAGAGTATTTCAAAGTACGACATCACTCTACAACAGCAGGATTAATTGCCCTGTCCTCCACAGTCACTGAACAAGCATCATACAGACTCGTGGTACAAAACAGATTTCTGACAAACTGGGAGCAGATAAGACAAGGAATGTAATGAGCAAACTCACAGAAATACTTTATCCTTGACTTAGCAGTGTTAGTTTAACTCTTGGACCCAATCTTAAAGGTCCTTTTCAAGCTAAATGATTCTATTGTACCCAAGGCCACACAGGAAGCAAGTCTCAACACCAAGAATCTAATTCATAATTTGTTACATATACTTAATTGTATTTTTAATTGATTTTCAGCAGCTATGTAAAATAGGGGGGAAAACTTGAGGCAGAGAGATAAAGCATCTAACAAGCAGGTGTTTACGTGGTACGTGCAAGTAAACTTTAATGTGCACATTACATGGGTACAGAGACAAGCCAGAGATCTTTACTGTCCTGTAAGGAGTCAAGACCAATGGGCTGATACTCTAATCATTGACCTTCCCTTCTGTTTATTAAGGGTTCAAAACAGTGGCACCCCTATTCCTCATTAAATTAGTCATCTTTCGTTGCAAAAGCTGCCTGGATTTTAGCAATTCATCAGATTAGATGAGGCATCTTGGAATTGCATCACTGTTGAGCTGTGGATATTCTGCTTGCCAAGGGGAGGAATCGAGGCGAGAAGTCAGATTTTTATCTAAGGTTTCATTTCAGCAACTCCCATGACAGTGTATGGGCAAGCTGTACAGACTCCCGTTTCCATGCAGGTGTACACCTCTATATCCTAAAAGTAATCACACTACCTTGCCTGCTCCATTCCTTATAGCCTTCATCTTGCAAGATTTCTCTCTTAATTATTTTATGCAGAGCAGTAAGCAAACAAGGCCATACTCTGCCAGCTCCCTGACAGACAGAGTTCTTGGCAGGTGGGCACAGATAACTGAGTTGGAAGGTGATGTAGGTATTGGGCAGGGGGTACTTTTAGTTTATGCTTACTTGCCATAACTGGTGCCTGCAAGGATTAGCCTGTGATCTTTCCTGAGGAGCTCAGGAGTAAACTAGTCCTGAGGGGTGGACTAGAACTCAAGTTTACTTCAGGTGTTTTATTTAATAACTAAGTCTGTCAGGGAGTGGTGATAAGTATCTGCTTAGCATGAAACCACTTCCATGTGCATAAGAAAGAATAGAAATCCATGAGAGGGACCAAACTAGAGTGACAGCTTGACCACTTACCTTCAGACTAGCTCATACCCTGCTCTGTATTCTCCCCTGTTAGGGATTTAACCATTCCCTTTCTGCCCAGACATGTGTTCAGCAGCAGGAGCTTAGGGTGCCTTCAACAAAGCCAGATGACAAGCAGGAGCCTAATTCCTCCAGAGCTGTGAAGATAGACTTGTCTTTCTCCTTGGACAAGTGCCCTGAGAGCAGGGAGTGATGCAAGAGAACCGCCTCCTTTTCTTGTAGGTGTGAAGGACTTAATCCAGGGTGTCAGTACACCAAGACAGACTACAGGAGCAGAGCCTCCAAAACTTAAACTCCATTTAGTCTTTGAATTTCAGCTATACATACAGTAATGCTATACCCAGCCACAAATAAAGTCACCCTTCTGCAGTTCAACTTTCCTTAGCATTAGCTGCTGAGTAAAGGTTTACAACCTTCTAAATCTAATGCCGTGGTCCAGAAAGTTTCCAAACCTACTTTTCAAACAAGAATTAAAGGGAACATGCTGAAGTGTTCTCATTTACTTTTCTACTCTTTGTATAGTTATGCCATCTCAATATTAGCTGTTATAGAATTATACTACATACATATCCAGTAATTGATTATAGACAGACATACCCTGGTTAATCAGCCACCTTCTCCCCCCATTTTATACATAATGTCCTGAACTGTGGCCTTGAGGGTGACAGTAACACATGATGAGCATTTTGTCATCTTGAGAAAACTTCAGGCAGCAACCTGTTACCCATCGTTTAAGACTGGTATTTTCTCTCCTTTAAAGCTACTCATGTGTGGCTATTCAATACTTCACACACACTTTTAAGATCCCAGCAGAATCTGAAAAGGGAGATAGTGGTCTGTAAAGTGGAAAAAAAAAAAAAGGAAAAAACTGAGGGCCAGTAAGTGGCAGCTGCCAAGGTAGGCAGTCATCTTGTAGCACATCTTTGAGGCAGGGAAGGAGTATAAATCAATTACCCATTTGCAATGGAAAATTTTATTTAAGAGGGATGACTGATAATCCACTGCCTCTCATCAGCCCCAGTCCTCTTTCAGAAGTGCCCTCTCATGCCAGCTGTATTTCCTGTAAGTTCTTTAGCAGTCACAGAGTGAAAGAAAGGATTGATAAACCATACACAACAGAAAAAGAAATAAGGCACATAGCACTGCTTCTCTGTTGCACAATTCAACATTTAGCTTTCACTGTTTTACTTCTTGGGTTAACAATTTTAACACTGAAATAGTTACACAGAAATATTTCAAGATCTGTAATTTAAACAAGTAGTTGGGAGACATTTCAATACAAACTCTTTGGGAAAAATGTTTGTGCAAAGTTTTTCTTCACCAGTTTTCATCTGAAGAGGCTGATACTTCTTCCTCTGATACTTCTCTCTCTCTCTCCAGAGAAAGCCAGAGACTGTTTCAGTGCCTGCACCAGGACTAGTCTCCCAAACTGTCTAGAATATGAAAGGTGCAGAACATTAACAGTTTTTCTATAGTACCTTCAAGCTTTAACTTCAACATTTATATAACAGACAAGTGGAGTACAATTAGCATGTCACTGGGGTGAGCACACATTCTCTGCCCCCTGCTTCAGCCCTCCTCCCAGACCAGACTGGAGGGGAGGAAGGCTGGTATCCACAGGAACACTCCCTCTGTAATCCAGGGGATCACTGCTAACCTGGAACAAAAGAGGGCAGGTGTTGAACAGACACAGGAACACCAGACCCCAGAATGATTAATGCTCTTCTACAAGCAGGACTATCCTGCTGTGACATCAAGTAACTGGCACTCCCAGGTGGGGAGGGCTCAGTTTTGAAACACAGACATCAAACAAAGGCCTGATAAAATTACAGAAATACTGTTCCTCAAGAATTGTTCTTTTAAGAATAGTTTTGCTGCTCTAAGTATGGAGAGAATTAGGAACAGTTTCCACATCCATCAAGGGGTGCTTTTTTTTTTATATTAGCGAATGCTGAAAACCTCCTTTAAAAATCAAATCTACTCAAGTTTGCAGAAAAAAACCCACAATACTTCTGAGTTACATGTGTCATTTGAGATCAAAGTGTGCCCTATTGTTCTCATTCTGCAGTTCTTATAAGGCTACAAAGTAGTCAAAAGCCTGCTAAATCAGTGGCAGGAAAGATAGGAATAACACCTTGAAAGAGAGTCCTTCCTCCAATATTCCTGTTGAGCTAGGTACTTAAAGTTTGACGTCTCTTTTCTTTGCTATTAACTTCAAGACATTATGATAGTCCTGTGAGTGAAACCAACAAAGCTCATTGTGCAAGCATGGAAAAAAGGTTCTGTTGTGAGCTGAAGAAGCACACAAAGTAACAGCTGCCACTCTGCATCTGGATCACTGCAGAAACAGCAGGATAAAACAGTAACATTTTCTTTAACTGAAGTTGTCAGTAAAGAGTGAGCCCCCATAAACACACTAATTTTAAGGAGTGATTAGTATTAATGCTTTTAAAAATCCAAAGTACTGGTTTCTGATTATCATGAATCTTTTTTATTTTTAAATTTGAAAGTCATATTGAGTTTACAGTAGCATCTTTAATAGAACAAAAGGCATTTTATTCATACAACTTCAGAACAATGCTGATGCTTCCACTGTGACACTTAATGACAACAACAGCTCAAAACCCAGGTGACATTTACAGGTATCTACCAGTACTGTAACTGATCACTTATATTAAACAAGTGTTTATTTCCTTAGCTATGATCAAAACTGGACACAAGGTATTTGCCAACAAATGATGGAAGAGCATACTACTCCGTGTTAATGTCATAGGAGAGATTTTCCAGAGATATTTGCATGTTTTTTCGTGTACACCTCTCGGTATTTTAGGAACTTTTCCTGTTTTAGCTTCATGGGGAAAAAGGACCTTGAAGATTCTTATACTATTTTTGTACTCCAAACACTGTAGTGCATTCTAAGTAACAAAGACCACAATCGCTAACTGGCAATATTCATTGTTCAATCCACGTGGCATGCAAAGAGTGGAACAGCCCACAGTAAAAAGCAATTACATTTTTTAATGATCTGCAAGCATTATCAGAAGACACAAAGAACTTTTAAAAATGTGACCTTTACACTGAGTGTCCCTTTAAAAGCTAGCAGCACAGCATTTTTTGAGCAGACCATACATCTGTTGCATCCCAGACAGGAGTACATCATTTTGTTGTCCATGATTTTTGACTTCCAGGTTTTGCAAATGCTGATACATCAAGACTTTTACCACTGTTGCATTGTTCATATAAAGTCTGAAAATTAATAAAACCATAGGTATTCAGGTGAATAGTTATAATTTGAACCCATGTGTGATACATCTTTACATTATCACTTGAAGTAAGTAGTCCTATACAGAAATATCCCAAACTCCATACAAAAATTTCGCTCTCAAATCAGAAAATAAAGATACACTTAAGACATCTTAATTCTACCCATTGTAATGCAATGTAGCGCATAAAAGAAAACATGTCCTGACTTAGCAGCGTGAACAAAGGTATAAGACTTCACAAGTTGGCACAGAACAAACTACCAAGGTTTAAAATAAAGTTTATTCCATAAAATTGTCTCTGATGTGGAAACATCATCATGGAAGAAGTATTTGCATACTCAGAGTGAGCAAGCTTTATATGAGATAGGAAAAAATCAGTGGCCACAGACACAGCCACATCCCAATAATGTTCAAAGGATAATCTCTTGTCACCTCTGTATTTAAAGAAAAAACAACAAGTATGACTAGCAGTGGAAGTGCAAATAAACTTCTTTGGATTTAATTCATGCATATTGAGCTTGCCTTCCTTTCCTCCCATGCAAAAAGCTCTGTATTCCATCTCTCATTAAATATTTGACCACCATCACCTCTTCTGAGATACAGGTGGAAAGAGCTGAGGTGGTGAAGAGTTAAAGCTTCTCTCAGGCAGTAAACTGACAGGCTGGAATCAGTATCAGGGGCTGATTTACACATAGTGATGCATTAACTGTTCAGCAACTTCCAGGAAGTAAGAACAGCTGCAGTCCAAAGTCTTGCACATATGGCAGATCAACTTTTATTGTTTCTCCATAATGATGATTCTTAAATTAGAAGACCTACTACAGGTTTTGGGCAGCTTAAAAGCAGAGCAGCATAGTATAAGAACTGGTTTAGACAGGAAATGGTGGGGTCATGGTAGATTAGCAAATAATGCCATATAGAAGTACCAAGAAGGAAGTAAAAAGCTAAAATCAAAATCACCATCATCCTTTCAACCCTCCCCTTTCAGAAGGATGTAGAGATTCTGCATACTGGCAAATAGAAGTACTACAATGTGTACTGATTTCCCAGCTGTAGTCTGGGAAAAAAATTTTGCTGTTTGTGTCCTTTCAGCTTTCACTACCAAACATTCCAGGCCTTTGCTTGCATGAACATATACTACCATATAAAAAAGAATTTTCTTACCCTAGCAGCTCTTGAAATAGAGTTGGGTGAATTCAGGCCAACAAGCTGGCCAAGGATACGTTTCATTTCCTCTGTTGTTCCTTTTGCACTGGGAACACCTGCAGTGGGAACACCTGCAGTTAATGTACAATTATACTAAAGTGGTATACAGCTGTAAGTTACCTGTCCAGTTTATAAGAGCTTTAAGAAATAGTGAAATCTTTCCTGAAACACACATAGGCACCCAACAAAACATTGTTATGCCAGCAAGTGGCAAGTACATACAGAAGTATTTCATGGTTTTTCCAACAGAATTTTAAAGATTATACTAAAATACTAAAAACAATTTAAAAATATACCTGTTTGACAGTGACTTTGTATTTGAACATAGGGATGTACCAACAACTCCGAAACAGATATTCTTTGTTTAGGATTTCTTATTAAACAGCGCTGCAAATGCAAAAAAAAAAACAAGAGGAAGAAGAGTACTTTGTCTATAAATTAAGAGCTTTCCTAAGAATAAACAGCGAGGACCTTTAAAAGATCCTGTCAATGCATGTCAGAACTTATTACTGCCAAACTACATGCTCAGAAAACTCAACTCACAATACAATTAACCTAATTGCCTTCATTAGCAATTATGTTCAGCTTAAAGTTTGGTATCCTGTTTTACTCACGTGATGATGTCAGAAGAGGTAAAGACCAAAACCTACAATATCTTTTCATTCTGAATGACATGACACTGAGATTTGAAAGTTAAGGAGATAAGTGTTTTTGTATTTCAGTTTGTTATGTGCTGAGCACCACAGTTAGGACCCAAGTAAAAGCATAGGCCAAGTTTCAAAACCAGGTAACTATGTAGGACAAGGG
>NW_008604909.1:0-29521 GCF_000691845.1 Merops nubicus | reverse complement strand
GAGACAGAGGATGAAAATCAGCATATTTCCTTTGGGTTGTTCATCAAAGGTGTTAAGCCAGACTGCTTGAAGTATTTATTTGCTACTGAGCTGAAAATAGACTTTTACTATGGCAACTATATGAAGTAGCTCTAGCTTCATTAAGTCTTCCTTTGGAATAAAGCCTGTTACTACAAGCAGCAGTAAGCATTTAATTGTGAAAAAAAAAGTTTCTTAAGCAAAGCTCATTCAGCTTAAGAAAATACATTTTCATTAAAGAAATTGCCATTATCTGTATCAAAGTTAATCTTAAAGGACAGTTACCTTTAGCACATCTTGAAGATCCTTCTCAGCAATATCTGGAAATTCTATTTCATAACTAGGATCAACAATAGCATGTAGTTTATTAATTGGATTTGTTATATGTTGAAATGGAGTCCTTCCGTATGTCATACAGTACAAAATACATCCCAATGACCACACATCGCTTTTGGGGCTTATCTGATATAAAAAAAAAAAAATTAAGATTACTCCTCACACAAGGAACTGTTCCTTCAGTCAATTTATCATATAATTGTACAGTCATTTATTTCACTTAACAATGTATCTATTTCACATTGGATAACAGATCTTATTAACTATCACACACAATCACCAAGACAGCATGCCATTATTTACCAAGAGAGCGATGTGGCTTTATTCACTAGTATTCCATAAGAAAGCTCTTTATTGTCCTTGAAAATCAACTTAATTTGAACAACTGAAAATTAAAGGTGGCCCTTAAGATGAACAGCAGGATTCTAATTTTGGATTTAGGAAGAAATACAAATGAAAGCATACTAAATTAATTTGATCCAGGAAACAGTGAGACATCACAGCTATGTCCCCAAAGTGGGAAGCCATAGTTCAGTTCCTCTGGGTTTATTGGATTCAGATCCAGATTTCTACCACCACTCCTGAGCTGTTCCCTACAGGAGGGCTTTTCACTTCTCCTGTTGAACCTGAAGCACTCCAAGAGAAGCACATAAGGCTGGGGGAGTGGAGAAGAGAGAAACTAGGAAAGAATCACACAGAGCAGAGCTCCAGAACAAGTCTGCAATTTACATGCAATTTTTAAAAAAGGTAAAAAGTATAATCCTTGATAAAAGAATGACGTATTCTGTTTATGAATGACAAAGATTGTTTTTCACTAATTCAACTAATTCACTGTAATTCAACAGTTAAGTCGCAACCTTTAAGTGTGCATATGCACATATGGATTCTTTTGAAAATATCTTTCCACAAGACTCTGCACCCATTAAGTGATTAATAGGATACAGAGAATTCACGTGTCCCCTAAAATTCGAGACTTCATTGCGTCATCTTTTAAAAGACCTTATTAGGTATCACTCATTTATTGCAAAACCTGCCTCTCATTTAGAGGAATTAAAAAAATACGACAATGACACAAGCATCATCATATCTTATTTAAACAAACATTAACAATGGTTCACAGCAGAAAGCAAATTTTATTTCTTTCAGAAGTTTTCTAAGCCAGGGTTATTTATGCAGGTGTTAAAATGTTTCAGTGTAGTAGCTAGCAGTACTGCAAGAGCTCCACCAATTTTTAGCACAATGAAGATGAACCAAAAAGGGCATAAGCAGCACAACAGGCAACCAAAAAACAATGGACTGATTCTCTCACTCAAAGCAATGGAAGATTCCTCCCAGAACCACCCCCTGAAAGCCCTACCCTGCAGCGATTTCATTGCAAAGGACTTGTCAGAGATGCACAGCATGGTGGGCCCTTATGATGCTCAGACTTTTATAACAGTCATCTGTACAGCCTCCACTATGTGAAATGCTGCCTGCATTTCACTGCGCTATCACTGCTCAGTGCCATTCACACTGATAACACAACAGAAGGCTGTTTTATATCGTTACACAAAAATGGACTTAAAGATATTTTTCACATTTATTATCAGTTCTGGTATTATCATTATATTATTACCAGCTCCTCCAACACCCAAGCCTGTGCAATCTGGTTTGCTTTCCATTTTACTCAATTCAGCACTTTTTTTTCTAACCACCATCTGCAAAATGCTTTTAGGTAGCTTAGAGGAATAAGCTTAGCCATCAAACTGCTCGCCATCATGATGGCACAACAGATTTCCTTTTGTTCTAATGTCAGTGGAAGATTCTGAGAAAACTAAGCCTTAAGATACATGTCTGAATTCCTGCTTTCTTAATATGAAGGAAATATAGGAGGAAAAAAAGATCACATTACCTTAGATCGAGATTTCCCATTTTCTCCATAAGAAGACATGTCTTTTATTGCCTCAGGTGGCATATAATTCATTGTGCCAACCTAGCCATAAAAAAGTAAAAACATCCCTTTAAGTGAAGAAGACACTTAAGTTTTTAACAAGTGAATTAAATTAAGATTTTTGTCTCAAAGCACTGAAAAGCATCTTCATTTGGTTTCTGTTAAGGTTGAAGGCCATTATTTTGTTCTATATAAATATGTAAAATTTATATCAATAAATTTATAGATTTATGTATAACTATTCAGCATAAAAGTTCAGTATTTATTGAAGTTGCTACGTTAATCAACGTAATCAGGAAGTACCACTGCATTTGTGTAAAGTGTACATTGATTTCCTAGAAGTATTTCACCTGAGAATCTTTAATGATGCTTGTCACATCTGGCTGCATCTGGTTTGCAATGCCAAAGTCAATTAGTTTTAACATTCCATCAACTATCAGAAAGTTTGCTGGTTTCAGGTCACTGTGAATAATGCCTGTAAAAAAAGAGTTTAAAGTCAATCTAGGTTTAGTCAATCCAAGTTACTACTATAGGATTGTCAATGCTCAGTTCCCATAACTCATTTCAAAGAGAAGCTGCAGATCAACTTTACCCAGGAAACCCAAATCATTCTTTGCAAATTTCATGATGTTTCTATACAGTTTCCATTTCTTCTTAAACAGTTAGGACTTGTAGGGCTTGTAGTGATAGGATAAAGGGTAATGGGTTCAGACTGGAAGAGGGTAGATTGAGGTTAGGTATTAGGAAGAAGTTCATCACTGTGAAGGTGATGTGAACTGGAGGAGGTTGTCCAGTGAAGTTGTGGATGTTCCATCAGTGGAGGTGTTCAAGACCAGGTTGGACAGGGCTTTGAGCAACCTGGTTTAGAGGGAGATGTTGGAACCAAGTGCTCTTTAAGGCCCCTTCCAACCAAACTCTTTATATGATTCACTGAGGATTACATATGACCGACCTCTCACAAAGCCTACTTACATTACTTATGAATTTCTCTTATTATCCATATAATCAACCAATTAATCCTTATATTTTGCAAAATTGTTTCAGGGACACATCACATAGTATGTAGCCTGTGTTTTGGTAGGTTTTGCTGTCTATGTTATTGAATGTCCTAATGGTTTTGTGCTGTGAAGAGGAAATGCCCTCTGCGTACACAGGTCTCTTCATTTTTTTCCTTAAATGGGAAAAGGATCCAAATCTGCTCTCTCCTTTATGTTATATAGACAAACAATACAGATACATGCACTTTAATTACATGGGTAAAGAAGAAAGGGGCCTGAAGAAGTATGAGAAAAAGCTGAAACACTAAAGAGAGCTGTGTAAAAGCTATCATTAACATCAAAGCTGCTTTGGAGAGGATGGGTGGCTGAAAACTGAGCCTAGTGGAGAACAAGAAGTACTGTGAGCATCCCATGCAGTTTAATACAGAAAAGATAACCTCCTATTTGCAAGGAAATAGAAAGCACTATACAGTGGTGATAACCTGGAGAATCCTTTGAGTTGGCAGAGCAAGTCTACCTCTGCATCAAGATATACTCACCTTCTTTCACTGAGTTTTTCACAACACAGTAAATAACCACCTTTCAAGACCAGCTAGGCTTATATAAAAACTAAGAGCAGTACCATCCCCAAAATTTGAACACATGCTTATCATCTCCAGTATATAACCTACATAAATGCCTAGAATTACTTAAGAATACCATATTCATGGATTGTGTGAACAGCTTCCAGCATGTTCTTCCAGTAGCTCTTCCGTTCCAACGGATCAATGTGTTTTTTCTTTTTGAGCCAGCTATTGAGATCAATATTTCCACACTCCATTACCATGTAGATATGTTGATCAGTAATTTCACTAAAAAAATAAATATACTTACATTAAAATTTCAGGCAACTTTTTATATGCAAAGATACTGTTTTAATAAAATTAATGTTTACTCACTAGCCATAAAGGCGGATGATCTTATCACTGTGCTGCTGCAGTTTACTCAAATGAGCAATTTCGTTCTTATAGCTCTCAACAGTCTGTTGATCAGCTTCCTCTAGATTCACATATTTGACAGCATACAGCTGCTTCTTTTCATTCAGTACTTGAAACACCTGCAAAACAATATAAGTTGATAATTTCATTCAGCCCTAGTTCTGATTTACTATAGTCCTACACCTCACCACAGCCAGAATTTCAAAGGAAAAGTGTGCCTTTTCCAAAGGAAGAAGCAACACTAGATTTACAAAAAAGTTCATACAAGTTAGCAGGACAACAAAATTAAGACAGAAACCACCAACTACAACAGAAACATTAGGGAGCATTTTTTTACCAAGGAGGTGGTTGTCAGTGTCCCAAACCTGTCAGTGTTTAACATGCATTTGGACAATGCCCTTAGTAACATGCGTTGAAGTTTTGGTCAGCCCTGAAGTGCTCAGGCAGTTGGACCAGATGATCATTGTAGGCCTCTTCCATACTATGCTGAAATATTATACTCTTGTTCTATTCCGTTACTCTTCAATTTGTTACTCTCTGGATTAACAGAATCATGTAAGATTAACTTTTTAGCCTGTTTCCACTGGCAACCTCTCTTCTCACACCTCTTATGTAGACAGACCACAAGACAGGGACAAGGGGGAACAAAGTCCCTCCCACTGTCAGAGGAGATCAGATTTGTGACCAGCTGAGGCACTTGAATGTTAGAGCCTAATGACATGCATCTCAGAGCCTTCAGGGAATGGGCTGATGTAGCTGCCAAGCCACCCTCCATGAAGTGGGCTCTCACCATTGTTTACTTAATTGAGATTTTATTTTTAATAGATGCTCATGAGAGTTGGATTCTCACTTTCTTATTTCTGAAGCTTCTGTTCTGTGTTCTGAGCACATCAGCTCAGAGCTTCTGTTCACCATTTACTCCTTACTTCAATACACTCCTTTATCTACCCACTGTTTTTGCTTCATTGTTCCACTGAGTACTACTGTGCTTAATATCCTATAGCAATTGAAGCATCATTTTCATAATATATTTATTCAATTATTTTGGGCTATCTGAAAACTCAGATAAAACAGCATTACACCAAATCTAATCTATACACAATGTTTATTCTGCATCCATGAGGGATGAAGTCCAAGCACAGCATTAAAACTAATTTCCAGATTCTCTGGGTCACTCAAACACTTTGTACATGTTAGTACTAGGCACTCTTTATTAGGTGACTTTAATATGTATGTTTACAATACTGTGTAAATGAGTGACTGTCTAAAAAGATAAAAGAGTACTTTACCTTACTTGAGCCCCCACTACCTATTTGCTTTAATATTGTGTAAACCTTTCCCTTGATGGCAAGACATTCATGTGAAGGTACAGAAGCTTGAACCTGTGCAGATACAGAAAAAGGAAATAACTATTGGTATACACACAGCAGAATTCAATAGCAATATTTTTTATTTAAATTAATATGCTTTATCTTGTTCAGAAAGACAATGACAAGAGTAGTAAAGCTAAACTTTAAATGTTTATCTTGAAAGTAAGAGTCGCCATAGCAAAAATATTCATATAACAATCACCACTTGACATGAAACATCACTGAACTCTCCTAAAAAAAAGATACCAATACTCTTCACACTGGAAATCAAGAAAACACTTGTTTAATAAGGCTTCTCAGATTGTTGGAGACGTTTTCCTCTTCACAGATAACATTGGAAAAAGCTTTTAGTCACAGCATATAACTTAAATAGTAAGCTATTTGAGTACAGCTTTAATTTAAAGCTAACTATTAGCTAGCTGTGAAGTTGAAGCAGCCTGTATTGTCCATAACTGTTACAAACTGTAAAAGAGTCACAAATTCGAAATATTAATCTTCTGGTAGGAAGCTTAAACCTATCCCCCAGTTCTACCTTCAGTTGGCAAGATTCCTACCTGAACATGCAGCTATCCTAAGGTAATCCATTTTTTACATGATTTCAGGCCACTACAAATAGATCAAAATTTGTGAATAATGAAATGGAGGAATGTAACTCTTCATCTTTTCACACCTGCCCTCAAGTTCTTCTGGTTTTTTTATGTTTTTTTTTTTAACAAACACTGCTTTTCTCTACAGGTACCCCACTACAGCGGGTCGTACCACTATAAAAACACAGCACAACAAAACCAGCAACTCTAGTTCTTGCCTCTGTCATGAAGTCAAATCAGTAAAGCCTTAGATATTAGACATAAAAGCTTTTCACACAACTGAACTGAGTTTTCAACAGCTGACTTATTTTACCCAAATTCAGACATACATGTGAAGAAACTTATTTTGAGAATAAGCAATACAGACTCATTTCCATTACTCATCCAGAAAGATGAATAGCAACTTTATATTAAAAAATATGCATGCATATATTTAACCTAAAATAGTCTTCAATGAAAATATACACTGAAGAGTGGCAGAACAGTCTAAAATTGTTACCTGAAAGCCAGCTTGATTTTGAAATGGAGTTGCTGGAGTATGTGGTAGGAAAGATGGGAGCTGACTGTAGGGAGTAGAAATCTGACACCCTGGTAGAAAGTTGTTCTTTACAACTGGCGTTCTGAAACTAAAAGAAATTACAAACAATATCTCCATTCAGTTGTTTTTTAGGAATATTCTAACAACAAGGCTGAAATCTTCAATGCTTCTTGAAAGTTAAACCCTATTGACTAGCAAAAGTCCAAGCCTCTGATCCATTCAGTACTTAGCATTAAGACCACTTCAACTTTTTTACTTAGAAGTACATTTACTCTATTACGTACTTAAATATTTCTTAAAACAGAAACTAATTAAATCCCCATCTTCAGATACTAGCTGGCACTCCCCACAAACTGGAAAGTGAAAGAACCATACACCTAGAAAATCTTACCCTAAGATACTAAGATAAACTGAACCACATTTTTTCTTTAGCTTAACATTATTTAAAACATTTTTAGATGGAGAGACTTTTAAAGTATATCAAGACAACTTCAAGACAACCATGAGATTTTTTTGGAAAGCTTTAGCTACACTGCATAAGCAGAAAAAGAATGTCTTTAAGAAAACTAAAGACTGAAAGAAATATTTTGTGGTTTCATTTGATCCCTTGATGTATCTACCATATATTTTATAATACCAAATATATCTTATATAGAAGATGTATATAAATATATATAATTATATTATAAAATATATCTATCCCAGCCCCACCCCCCACTCTGTTTACAGAAACTGATGCTAAAATCAGGACCGGAAAAAAATTTATATGCCTAGGAGTTTTTTTGTAGAGAATAAAATTACACATCTGGAAAAGTCAAAAACATTTTTTGCATATTCCTCACATGCCACACATACTGAGTCTAATGAGACTTTCTTAAAGTTTGCATATTATTGGAGTTTGACATAAGCAAGGACAGAATCTCTTCAAGGACTACTTTTATCAGGTTCATCAGGGGAAGATGTGCTTTGTCCACTGCACATGTTCTAAATTCTACAGCTAGACAAAGGCCCTACAAGCAGGAAGAGTGCTTATGCATCATACACCATTGACCCATGATTGATTTTAGATACTTATGAAAAAAGTAATCAGAAAGATTTATCCACATATGCACTGGGGTTTATGGCTAATTTAAGATTACGTGGATCAAATGCTCGTACTTCCTAACTTGAGTGCTCAGTTCTGCAAGCCTCTAAATTCTTTAAACTTTTTTTTTTTGAAACCCACAGACAACTGCATCATGGGAATCTCACTGAAATACAGTTATCAGTCTAAAAAGCCAGTTGGACACAAAAACCAAGGTATCACATAGCAGGGATCAGATAAGGGATCTAATAAGGACTTAGAGATTTGATAGTGTACTTCCAAATGCTGAAAGTTGACATGGAAGATGAAGTTCCCTAAATGCAATCCAAATCTAAAAGTCAGGTACTTGACATTGAGTCTTAGAAGCACTCAAATCTCCTTCTCTGAACAGAAAAGCTTCAGAATCCCTGTTAAAAACTGACAAAGTCTTTCCAGAGATCAACTGCCATTTGCGAGTGTGCAGCTCAAAGAGGTGGCTTACCATTCCATATAATCACTACGTGTGGTGCTTGGTGTTCCACAAACTTGTGATGGATCATTTCTCTTAGAAACAGCATCTGGTGGAGATAATCCTTTCGAAATGTGACGGCCAGATTGTTCAAAGCTTGACTGTTTTCCCTATAGAGGGTAATGCAAAATATTATTCCACACGCAGAGCCACAATTAAGAATAGAGAAATAATTTCTTTCAGCATGTGAAGGCTGCTGCAGCTAGAACATCACTATGTTTTCCTGATACTGTACCTCTTTATAGCTGCTTTTCTGTGCCATTTCTTGAACTGGCCATTTTTTTCTGGCATTAACACAGTTTAGTTTAATCTGCTCCAACTGCTTTCTATAGCTTTCACCAGAACTAGATTGTTGCTGTTGATTTTCCAGACTCCTTGGCTCTGGTATCTTCAGCTCATGATGCTGGACTTTATTTTCTAAAAAAAAAAAAAAATCTGATTATTAAAAAGACTTGATATTAAGTACTTCAAACATTTGCTAGCAGATTTATCCCAAAGTTTTTAGAATAATTTTACCTCATTTTCTAGATTAGAATAAATGAACAGTTGACTGACTAATCAGGCATTAAAAGGCATTGATGTGATCTTCAGGATTTGTACAGAGTTTTTGGTGTAGTAACATGGAGACTTTCTTCAAAATCTTAGGATACTACTACAACAGTAACAGAGATACAACCACTTCCTTCCACACAGAACAGGATCGTATTCATCATTTGTATTACAACATCCTGGTACACTTAGGTTTGTAAAGCACTGAAGAGAAACTTACTGCAATACTTCAGATTAGAAGTCTGATATCTGTGACAACAGCCAGCCTATAATCCAGTGCAATGGCTGAAGCCAGAGGCCTAAAGGGACAAGGTATTGCTCCATCTCATGGTTCCTTTTGCAGAGGTAGCAAGATACTGAATTGGTTGGTGGAAGACTGCAGGGCAGGCTGCAAACAGCAGAGCCGAGGAGCACCCCTTCACATGCTTGAAGTGTTTTCTTTCTAAACAACTAGAAAGCAGGATCTCACACTAAGCAGAAGTTGAGCACATTTCAGCTACCAAAGAACTGAGGGACTACAGCCAGCTCCTAGTCTGGAAGCTGAATGAAGCACAAAGTGAAAAGTATGACCTGAAACTCAAACTGTTCCAATGGAGGCCAATTGGAAAGGTTTCTCTAAGGGGTTGAGGGGACACTGAAGTTAAAAAGTCACCATTTTTCAAATTAAATCTCTCTCTCCTACAAAAGGTAGGTAACCATATAATCCTAAATCCAGCTGTTGTGATATTAGACATTTTCATCTAATTTCTTCAGCAGTATCAGAAATTCACCTAAGGAACTACATTTCTAATGAAATACAGAAATGGTAAGTAACTGTAAAAGCTTAGCCCATGTATTTGATACACCAGTGTTCATGCCAAGCCATTAGTAAGTAGTCACCTTCTAAATTTTACCAGCCCTGAAACACTTGCTTTAAATGAGTGGTTTAGAACATTTCCCAGAAAGACCACTACGTAAGGGGGTCTCACACCACCCCTGCTTCTATGTCATGTGGTGACTTCACACAGTAGTCGAACTCCATGCACAAGATAACCACTTCATTAGAGCTTAAGTTATCTCTGGAAAACACCAAAACCATCTGTTTCCAAAATAAGTTAATCATTCCCCAAAAGTATGTTAATGCAGTAAGAATCTCAGCCATTCAAATGATAGCAAAACTTAAATTTGTTTAAAATAACTAGTCATTTTCAGACATTTTCAGGCTGAAGCACCATGCTGTTTAAAGCAAGAGCATTTACAGTAATCAAAAGCAGTAACACAGTTGATTGACACAGAAGTTTACTAAGCCCCTGTAGAGTACACATTTATTTAGCACAAGTATCATTCACACAAACAAAAGGATTCCTCCAGTACAAGTTAGTAAACTGGATTGCACTGAGTGTATGGAAAGAATGGTGAAAATAACTCAGGTTTTTCCTGCAGGGCATAGGAAAAAAGGGGCGAATAGTTTGCCTTCAATTAAGTGGGTTTTATACTTTTTTGAAACCTCATCAGAAAGTAACTATGACATTAAAGAAACTTACTCTATACTTTGCCCAACAATTGTGATGCATGCATGCGCTGTGGTAAAACTCAGGTGAGGGAAACACTGTATTACAAGAAGTTAAGAAACACTCAAGGTAACAAATTTATTAAAAAAAAAAAATAGAAAAAATGATGAAAGCAACAGATGACACGGATGTTCTGCATTCAAAAAGATTTGTGAGCTTTGCTCTTTTTTCAAGTGAAAGACAATGTCAAGGTCTCCTTGAAAAGCTTACTGCAGCCAAAATGATCCCAGATTCAACTTCAACAAAAGAAACTAGAGCTATGGCATCTGTAGGGTAAACTAGGAGCATAAGGGGAAAAAAAAAAAACCACAGGAAAAGCAAACCACCATAATTTGAGTCTGTCTCAAAAAAACTAAACAGACTACACCTCTAGGACATTATAAAACTAAGTTTGAGTTTCTCTAAGTCAACATCACCTTTTTTTGGTACAAAATAGCACCGTTATCTGATACTCTGGCAACACTTTTCTACTCAGTAGTGGCTGGCAAGTCCTCATTTGAAACCTTGCACTGTTGCTGTTTCAGTGCCTATTTGTTATGTATTGTAAGAGCTAAGGGCATAATGATTTAGCACTATACATTGGGATTTCATTTCAAGCCCAGCACGCCACACTTTTGGACAGCATTGCAGTGGGGATTTTTGTGGGTTTTGGTTGGGTGTTGTGTGGTTGTTGTGGTTTGGTTTGTTTTTTTTTGGTGGTTTTTTTTTTTTTTTCTTTTTTTTTACCACTCTGGTAAAATACCAGATTTTAAATTAAACGCTCCTCAGTCAGTTGCAAGCAGACCAACTTTTTCACTTTTTGAAGAATACTTAGCAATGATTTCTTTTTTTAAAATGTTTTAAGATTTTCAATGCTTATTCTATTCCAAAAAAAACAAAAATATCACACATTAACAGTTACCTTCTCTTTTCATGGCAAGACTTGTATCCATTTTGGGTTTGAGAGTTACAGTTGAATTAGTAGTCATTTCTAAGCTATTTTCTTCCAGCATCTGCAACTGTGAAGAATTTTTTTCTTGCCAGGACTAAAGAAAACAAAAATAATCTTAAAAAGAATCAAAGGAGACAGCAAGCATAATGTCCAAAAGACATTTCCTCATGATAGTTAGTGACTGACGCACCACAAAGCAAACGTGGTTCAGGAAACAGGGCAGGGTACACAGACAAGTATTACTGACGCTATTTTTAAATCCATTAACACTACTTCCATCATACAGTTCCTGTAACAAAGACTTGAATGCTTTCTTGTGTTCAGTTTTCTTCCTGGGGATGGGGACACAAGACATGAAAATGCAAGGCATAGCTCAGATTCCATGTCTTATCAAAAGCCAAAATTTACAGCTACATAGAGCACTTAATGAACTCAATTAAATGGACCTCATTGACTAGAATACTTCCCGTGATAAAATTCATTACTTATTCCCTCTTCATAAATCACCTGACAGATTTTTAACACTCTTCCCATTTCTTACATCAGATGAACTGCTCAGAGAAAGCTTTCTTAATTCTCAGTTATGCATAACAGTTTTTAAATTTAAAAAGCCACAATGAACATTCCTATTCACAAATGATTGATTGACATAGAAGGAAAATTCTACCTTTTCTTTCTTGAACTGAAAAAAGTGTTTTATTTTCCTTTCTAATACCATAGGAAAGCTAGCTAGAGTTCCTTACATCTATTTAAAAAAAAAGATTTAAGTTACCTGTAAGTCTCCCAGGTCATATGAATCACCCCCGCTAGATTTTGGTTCCGATGGTGGAAAAGGTGCAGTGAAGGCTGTACATTTGGAGGTAGGTTTTTGCCTATTGGAATAACATCAATTACATCACATACCAACATATGATGTAGAATTGGTGGAGAAGGGAAGCTTTTTCTTCTGTATACTTTCAAGCTCTGCTATCATTAGGTAACATGCAGCAAAATGCTATTCTATTGGCAGATTTTCACTGCTGAACAGTTTTTCTCAACAAAATGAGCATAACCCCTTTAACATAATCATTATCACATGGGTTACGTTAAAAAGCAAGGATTTAAAATCTTTGGAAAGTTACATGACTACCTCTAATATTAGGAACTGGAATAAACAAATTTATTTTGAACTATTTCTCTTTTCCTTAGTCTCCACTTCTTTTGAGTCTACTGATTAGCCAGGGGAAAAAAAAAATATTTTTACATGCTCTCATACAAAGAATCTGAGTAGTAAGATAGAAAGGAGGTTACTGCAATACCTACTGCAACTGTAAAGACTATTAGACAATCTTTAGATTAAACATCCTTAACATCTGACACTTCCACTACCCCATAAAAACACTGTTGAAAAGGAGTATTAAAATCTGTTGTGCTGTAGCACAACAACATAACCATACCTCTTCATAACACTAGCTGTAAGTGGTACGTCAGTCTCCATCACATCATCATCAGCATCAGCTACTAGTTTAACAGGTACCCTCCCAAAGGGGCAAGCCTAAGAGCAAATTGAAAGTTATCAGATGTATAAAGCAGAATAAAAAGTTTAAGATTCTGAAGCAAAATGTTTTATGTTCTACCTGGTTAGATTTGTTTAGTGGTCTTAATGGATTGTGGTAATTAACTAGAGCATCAAGTTCCTGTGATTTCTCCTCCCTAAAAGCAAGAAAAACACACTGTACTATAGTGTATATTTGGTTTTCGTTTAAAAGATGTTTTAAGAAGTTAAATAAGAAGTCAAGTCATTACCCAAGCAGAACTCTGGTAACAGTAGAAGAATTTTCACCAGAATCATTCTTTTTCAGGCTTCTGTGATTTCCAGCTATGTTCTGAAGTCCATACTCTTGTGTATTTGACACTGTAGGCAAATGAGAATTATTCAGGCAATACTTGAGACTGTATTTATTTCAAAAGTAACAAGTTTTAATAGTAAATGAAAATTTAAAACATACATTTGCAATAATCTAGTATCAATGACATATCACTATTTTCTACTGATCTAGGCAGACATGTATAATTCTGTATAAGACTTTATACAAGACATGATAATTCCAACAAAAACAAGAAAAAAAAACCAGGCTTGCAACCAAAAGGAGCTTTCCAGGATAAGCACAAAATGGCCTATAAGAACTAAATATATTAGCTACTTGCTGTCTACACAGCTATAGCTGTAAACTATGTTTAAACACATAAAAGGGAGATTCAAGATTTCCAAAGGCTATCCAAACAATTTAATTTCTAATGGAAAAATTTGACTGCAAAAGCATGCAGCCTTTTCAGTTCTAGTGAAAACTATAAAAAGTTACAACCACAAGATAAATTGGTAAATCTTTCATAGGCATACTTTTTCCTCTAGGTTTTTCAGTACAGTTTCTGGACAGATGCATACTAAATCCCTAGAAGGGCCAACAGCATCAGTGGTAGAAGATTAGAATTAGGACATCAGAGTTACTAATCATCAATTAAACATTTGTTTTTCTCCCTCAAATTCTCCTCCCCCCTCTTAGAAAGTGAGGCACCTTAAGTGTCCCTTCCAACCCCGAACATTCTATGAAATATAGTTTTAGTCACCAAAACCATAAGAAGCCTCCCAATTCCAGTTACTAAACATGGCTTTCATACTGACAAATCCTAGGCTGAAAAGTCTTGAAGTTACCTGCAAACAGGCAATACTTAAATGTCTATACACTACAACAGACTATTGCTCCAGAAGGACCAGACAAATTCACTGTGAGCCAAGTTCAGTGATTTAGGCCACGTACAACCCTAAGTCTGTGTATTTCAGCTGTGGCACTTACAATGTCTATATCTGATCAATAGGAAACTGAATAGGACCAAAGTTGAGCATTCAGTTACAGTCTAAATTTTTTAATATTACAAGTGTTGCCAAATGTTTGGGACTTCCTCCCTGCCTCCCAAACTAGTGTTTCACACAAACATTGACTCAAGAGGAGGCAGCCACATCTCAAGCCACACTCCTGAAGACATATCTCTAACAAAACTAAACCAGACCTGCTTTGCACTAATTCTGTCCTTACACAAAGCAAAAATAAGGAAGTGTTAGACACCACTCTTGGAAAAGTTAGTTGCCTATATTTCAATATTTAAGCCAAATCATAGTTTTTGCTCATTTCCACTCCAAATGAGCTTACCTCATGAAGTAACTATACCCTTATTGAAGTTACATGCCCAGAAATCAGTATCAGTTATGTTTTATCATATAGTAAAAACAACTTTGTACTATTTTTGTTCTAATACATGGAGTTTGTCCACTTGTAAAAAACATAAAAGTTGAAATGGATTGTTTTTCCTAGACTTGACTGAAATAACTGCCAGAACTTCACTGGCCTGTCACAAGATACACCTCAAAGTAAGCTAGCTGTATCACTTACCCTCTGTGTTTTGGTTCCAGTTCTTCCCTATCACCAGTAGCTCTTATTTCACACTTTAAGCTCAGAGCCTCTACTACAAAGTACAAATACCTAATGACAGTCAGAGGAACACCCTCCGCAGAATTAGGGAATCTACCATCTTATGGCTCCTGCAAACTATAATCATTGCATTAAAGGTGGAACAAGTATTGAAGGAATAGTAATGAAATTACAGATAAATATGACTGTTTATTGGACAACAGCAGATTATGAGTTCCTATCTAGAAGGGACAGATTTTTCTTAATGCACAATTACAACATGCATAAACAATATTTTAAGAAATTACAATTACCTGCAAAGTTCTCCTTCTCATCTGAAAGCAACTGCTTTTTTTGCAAATGAAAGTTTTGTAGAGCAGTTTCCAACATTTCCAGTGGAACAGCAGAGCACTCCACAGCTTTCTGAAGGAGCTGCTTACACTTCTTCAAATTTCCTAAGTAGTAAGGAGGATACAGTTAGAAACCAAGGAAAACAATTGCAGTCAGGCAACATGGTCTTATTTTAGAGATGCGATTACATTCATGCTGTCTTATATTCACTTTGAATATCTCTCTGAAGCCTTTGTTCATTAGACACTTTCCTTTTTAGATATCCACTTTAAGGATACTGCCTGGAACAATTTACAAGTGAATTATATAAGTCAAGTTTTCACATTAAGTCTAGCATTAAGTCACAAAATATGCTTTATGAATTCAGAAAAATGCATTCTCAGTATTTTTAACACTTTGTATACTTGTTATACTAACAGTATAATTGTAAAGAAATACAACAAATTCTGAAGTCCAAATTTTCTATCGTATTAGCACAAAAAGATGACTTTTGTGGATAATCTTTATCTCTATATATTTTTATCTTGACCAAATAAACTTTATTAGGTATGCATTATAAAATCTCTAATGCACTTAGTAGAAATCAAAGTTGAAAGCAATTGTTAAATTAAACATCATTACTCCAGACAGTATTACAGTTAAGAAGAGGTGTGAAAAGGAAGGATATTGTTTCATTAGTTTTACACATTAGTAAATACCATAAACAAATTGAAGAGAAATGGAAGAAAAGTGGTTGTTTTTACAAAACACACTGAAAGCAGTCGATTTTACATATATAAGCATGCACACCTATAACTTTTAAGAAAATCTGTAAGAGTCAAATAAGAAAAGTGCACTGCAACCAAGATCTTTTCCTTGGTTTAGAGAACATCAGGGCAAAATGATGGAATGTTTTGCTACAGTTGTTAACACTCTTGAAGTCCCAAATGCCCTTCTTGCTCAGTTCCAAAGCAACAAAATGTAACACACTTTGTTCTTACATGTTTAAAACACCAAAGCCTAGAACAACACAGAACAGCAACAAACAAGTTTTTCTACACACCTTGTGATAGCTCAAACTGTGCAAAAGCCACATGCACAAAAGCAAATTTCTTGCAGTTCAGTTTGGCCAGATGAAATTGGTCCCGTGCCTCTTCTGGATCTTGAAGACTGTAACGACAGCATATCAATAGTTACACAGGATGGAAAGCCTGAGGAACAGGGATGAAGTTCCTCGTGCTGGGTGATGGCTTTAGATAATTGTAGAAAAATAGTCCATCTACAGCTGAAGTTTTTATTCTTCCTTTAGAGCCACCAATGAGGTACAAATAACTTTTTTCAAGACTTTTTGCTTAATAGTTGAAAGCTATCATGCTGACCATTTCTAAAAACCAGTCTGCTGAAACCTGGAGAGAAAGATTAAGGACCCATTTCTTTGTCACTGCTTATATTGTTCCTCAAAATACACAGACATTTTCTCTCAGAACACCTGCTAACCTGTACAGAACACCCACCTGTAGCCTGTGCAGGCTACATGCTGATGTTATCTAGAAAAAAAAAAATCTCCATTCTCAATGCAACTACTCCTATACTAAGAGGGATTCAAGGCAGGAAGACAAGGAGAGTAAGATTGCTTTAGAAAGCCCAAGTGTGGAAAAATGTATCATTTTTCATGTATCAGTCAAGTGAGAGTAAATATTTATACACTGCAACACCAATATGGTCACAAAGTTTCCAAGCTGTTACTGAAGCAACGATGAACTCCAAATTTTTGCTAGAAGTTATGCGCTTCTCTGCACTGAAGAGTTTCTGCAACTGCACCCAAATGGTCAGATTCCCTTGAGAGATGTAAGTCAGTAAAAGAAGCTGCCACTGTTGGTACATCTGTTATACCATACGTATAGAAAAAAAATAGGATAAAGCAAGAGCATTTAATCAGGACATAACTATCAAGGGTTCCATCAACTCTCTACAAGACGTAGGGAAATCACTCCCTTTTCCCCATACTCCTCGGCAACAGTCTTACCAGTTAAGTTTGGCAGCAGAAGGTGGATTTAAGACCCTTTTCTGCACACACGAGAAGCAGCAATGGTGAATGTGCCATACTTAAAATGTAGAGATTGTGCCACAAAGTCCAGACAAGATACTTCACATTTAGTTTCTTCCACTAAATTTTAATCCTAGTTTTATATTCAGCCACAGGTTAAGGAGAACCAAGATGCTTGCACACAGTATAAACACATTTTAACTCTCTAGAGCGTCTATAGATTAAGTAAACACTTGCCAAGATAGAAAAGGTCCAAATCTATAGAACACTGAAATAATAAATTTGTGCTGCCTTTCACTGGACTCCCTCTCCCCTTTAATATTGAAAAACCACCAAAGAGTTCTTTAAACACTTTTATTAGCAAAATCCACAATTAAGACTTAAAGGACTTTCTTGGTTCAAGAAGTAAGCAGAGGTAGTACTTAGAAGGGGGGGATGGTGAAAAATTTATGACAATGGCTTAAAAAATAAGTATAGAAAAATACACCACAAAGACAAAAAGAACATCTTTCCAGTAAAATTGCGTAGAATTAAGAATGAGAATAGTCTCTATTATAGTTTAGGCATGTTACTGGACTCCAGTAAGTTTAATAAGCTCAGCTCCTATCATCCAAAGCAGCAGGACAGGCACAGAATAACCCATCTGCAGGCAAAGTCAGTAACAGCAAGTAAGCTGTAATGTGCATTATGTTCTCTTCCAAAAGGTGTGTTAAGTTTTAAGTTCCTCTAGAAAGCAGCAGTGACTTGGGTAGCGACACACACAACAGGACCTAACATTAGCATCAGGCATCGAGTGCCACACACTTGGTGGCACTGTGCTACAGCCAGCATCACCACATGAGAGCAGGCCTGGCGCTGCTCATGCACAGTACAGATCATCAACCACAGCTGCAGCTGACTTCACCTCTGCCTGTTCCAGAGGGCATTCAAGGGTTCCTCACACAACCTCAGTATCACAACGGGGCAAAAGGTTTTTACACAGTCAGACTGCAGCTAGAGAAGATACCAGGCCAATACAGGTCCTGTGCCAAGACTGGAATAATGCAGCTTTGATCAGAAGAAAGGTGTTGGTGCCAATGGACAGTAAAAACTCAAGCTGTTGGCACTGCTGCTGAGTTTGTGATGCTCTTTCTTGCTTTTCCTGTTAGGTGCAAAATTTGTGAGAACAGCAAATATAACTCCACTAAGAGCACCTTTCATCTCCCACCAAAGGCAGTATATCTTCAGATACACACCTCACGTGTATATCACAGTGCTACTTTACTTGCAATAGCTAAAAGGAAAACTAAATCAGAAGCACTCTAGGAAGACATGAGATGAGGGCATTTTCTTTAACTGAAGCTAAAACTGAGCAGACAATAAATAGTACTTGCCAAACTGGCAGCCAGGAACAGAGAAGGTGAACATGAAACACTAGGGAATTTTCAAACACTGAGAGAATTATGAGCAATAAGCAAACATGCCAAACACACAAGATCCAAATAACCACCTACTGATTAATTTAACATTAATCTCTAAAAGCTACAGACAAGCAACACTGTTGGTTTTTAGATCTAATTAAAAGCAATTTCATGTTCTGGTGTGATTACACATCTAGTTCACAAATGTAGTTTCATATAAAATATTGCCATTATATGCCACTCAACCTGAAAGCATCAGCTCATAATAAATTATTATGAATGGGCTAATCTCTGAAAGTCATTTTCAAATGAGAGATTTTCATTTAGGGAGATACAGCAAAATTCTGTTGGGATTGATACTACGCCAGATTTTGGTGGGTACATTTTTAAGAGGGGTTTGGAATGGCTTGTTCATCTTTTTTAAAGAATAATTTTCATTAGCACATCAGGAAGCATGAGTGATGGTATTTGCCAATTAAAAATATGAAGCAGAAAAAAAAAGAGCGGATGTAGAATCTCATTGCTGTGAACTACCCAGTGAGTTAGGTAGAGT
Organism: Merops nubicus; assembly: GCF_000691845.1. NCBI lineage: Eukaryota > Metazoa > Chordata > Aves > Coraciiformes > Meropidae > Merops > Merops nubicus. Next base: position 10,369 of record NW_008604909.1, on the reverse strand, counting down.
GCATCTTAACAGTGACACAAGACAGACTTCTCTCCCAGGAACGTACCTAAAGGCTGTAGCAGCGAACAACTAAAGATATTGAGTGGGACACTAGAACTAAAATTGTTAGTAATATTCATTCATTCTAGCATTAGAGGCTACTGACACTGCCTTCAGTTTTGCTTTCTGCAATACCACTTGGAATGCCACATGTAGTTCTAGTACCCATTTTAAAAGTATCCACCTTTAAACTCAGTGGAAGTAGGTCCAAGAATTTTATAGTGATTAGGGAGGTAGGAAATAATCTTTTTGAAGTCCTACTGTACTTAATGATATAACAGACATGACTTGATACTAACATGCAACAACCATTCTGGAAAAAATCCCAAACAGTATGAGCTGGAAACCTATGTTACACAGTTTCTGTCCTGAGGAAAAACAACAAACTTTTGAACAAGAAGGACATCTCTCACGACTGTTAAAGACAGGAGGTCTTTCTAGAGATATGCTTTACTCCACTTACAGAAAATTCTTACCTCTTCAAGATACTAAGGATTCACAACAGGTCACTATTCACACATGCTTGTTTCTCAACAGTAGATTCAACAGATTGCTTCCATTGTATGCTTTTAGTAAACACTGATGCAGCAAAATCCACGCAAATAACAGTACAGAAAAAGAAGTAGATGATATACCACAAGAAGAAGCCACCTGCCAAAAAGCCAAACAGGAGGACATACAAGCCACAGAAAGGCTAGCTATGTTCAGTGGAAGACCACCTGCTCAACTAATTGTAAAGGATTGCTGTAGCATTAAAGCATGGCTCTGCAAAATATTTGTTCTAATGATTAAGTTACAAAAGAACTCCTTCCAAAAAAAAAAAAAAGATCTAATTATAACCCTGTCCCATATTATGTATGAAAACATCTGAGTGATGACACTGCTCATATATGGACTGAATAAAGCAATAAGTGACCACAAACAAAACTAATTTAATAAGTATGAATGTACAGAATGATGTTCTGAGATGTTCTTACCCTAAAGCAGCTAATTTAATGTAACTTCGATGAGGCTTTCCTAGTAAGGGAGAAGGCACACTACACAAGTATAGACTACTAAGGTTTGACTAGAAGGATTAGATAATAGCAAATTTTCTACCTCACAGGCAAATCACTTATAGCAGTCCACATGGACATTAATTCTAATTTATAATCTACAGTTTAATACACATATTATAGTTACCCATGGTTTTAGCAGATTTCACCCATGCAGCTTCTTTTGAGCTGGAGTATAAAGCTGAAAAGAAAAGGTCCCATACTATACACATACCACACACAGAACCCAGAAAAAGCACTGACATCTCAATCACACAGCTCTGAACAAGCATGTTCATTAGCACATACAAAAAAAAAGACACCACAAAAGTACTGTGGAGACAGGAGGTAAGCTGACTAACCAAAGCTGCTCAGAGTTTGAAGGAGCTGATAAGAAAACACACTCAAAATAACTTGTTGCAGAAGCTACTAATGAAAACAAGTTATTTTTATCGTCATCCAAATCCAGGATTCTTAATGAGTTCTTATACTGAGAAAAATACTCACACTTTCAACTCAGCAAACCTCACGAGGATACGAGCATAGTTCTCATCTTCACTGTGCTTCTCTGCAGGCAATGCAGTCACAGCCTGACTGTAGCGACCAATGAGTCTGTTCAGGAGGCTAGCATCTGTCTGAGGAACACCCTTTTTCTCTAGCCTAAGCAAAAAACACAGCCAATCTTCTGGATTATTTGTTGTCATCATTATGTGATTAACAGTCCCAGAGTTATCTGACAGAAAAATAACAAAGTAGATTGGTTAAAACTGCACATGTGAAGAAAACACTTTTTATGAGCTTTCATGTAAGACAACTAGTGATTTTAACTTTCTTTTTAAACAAGACTAGAGTAGCACAGTTAACTAAAGAAACAAGGAGAGGTGAAATTTCTTTTGTGATCATTAATATTGAAAAAATGCTAGACCTTAAATCCTTTCAGTTACCGTTCTTTCACTCAGTCAAGGTCAAGAACTGTTGCATAAGTGACAACAGAGTAACAAAACCACATACCTGTTGTATCAGCTGAGATTTTAGTGCAGTTAAGCTCCTCTGTGATATTGTCCTCATTTTTGTATTTGTTTTTCAAGTCTCTAACTCTACTCATGATCGAAGCAATCTGTGGCAAACCTCTTTCACTTAGGTCCTCCTCCTCCATCTATAGACATAAGTTTAAAAAACAGTGAAGTTACTGAATATATACGTGTGTATATATAGGCAGTGTCTGAATAAAACAAAGGGTGGGATATGTTGCCTGAACATCTGAGTCTCTAGTACTGAATCACACCCTGAATCCATAGATTAGGATGGCTAAGAGGAAGACCTCCTCCTAGCCATACACTCCTGACACTTCTCTTGAACAAGCAACGATGGAACGAGCATTTGTCAAACTTCATGGTGACCTGGCTCAGGGACAAATGCCAACAGAGAACTACATAAAGATGGAGAGTTTATCTTTTTTGCTTTTTTTTTTTTTTTTCTCCTCTCAGTGTCAGCATACAGACAGGAGAAAGAAAAGGAAACTTTCATTTGATGACATCTGTAAGGCTGAGTTAGAATACCATAGATATGTCACTCCCCAAACATTTCCCTTAAATGTAAATATTTTTCATATGGAAAGAAAGTTTGGTACTACCAACTTGACATTTTAACAATATTCATTTTTTCCACCACAGGTATAATTTGTGTCTTGAAACTTATTATTCCTACTCTAAGAGATCCTTGCAACCCATCTTTTTAGCAGTAATGGGCATATTTTTTACTTAAAATACATGCATCATTGGACAGTGAGATGTGTCTGAAAAAGATCAGTTTATTCTTGTTATGCTTTAATTTTAACATTATCCTTCTCTAAAGAAGCACTTAATTGAAACATGGTGCAGCTTATTTAAACCATTGAGATTCTAAACCAAACAGTTTGCAAGTTACTTGTCCTAGCTGTCATTAAGTTCTGCTGTTGCAAAAGTTCGCCACCTTGAAGTCTATCCAAAAGGATTCATTCTACAAGATTACAAAGACAAACCACTGAAAACAGGTGAACCAGTAAGGGATACATAAATTCCTATACTACATTGTAATAAATCATATTCAACTTCTGTATTGGTTTCTGGCTGGAATGTCTGCTTTATTAAGGAATACAAACAAACACAAACTAAAAACAGTTGAAGGAAGAGCTAGCCATGAGATGCTAATCAGAAGGTAAGGAAAGGTCACAGGTGAAAGAAAGACATACCTGCACAAAGTTTCACAGCCTATATGCAGGCTGGGAGAAACCTAATGCAAATTTGTGCACTTTGTTAGTTGCCAAGAATTATGTCTTATCTTACTAAATGTGGTAGCATCACTAATGTGGGTGGCAGCTTAGTAACAAAAAAAGATAGTTTTCTTTACTCAGAAGTATGCTACAAAAACATCTGTATGCCTACATTTGATTTTAACACAAATTTGATTCTAACAGCAAATGTATTCACTAGAATTAAAACTGAAATCTAAATTATAAAGCTTCATTGCAACTAACACTGTGTTGGTGAAGTACGAACAAAATTGTCTGGAATTGGGCAAAGTTATACATAGATACTTAACTCCAAACCTCTGCTCTTATGGCTAGCAATAAAGACTAGGAAGCATTTGAAAATTACCACTGCTTTTACAAATACACTAAACCAAACAATGAATAACTCTGGGTAGGCCTTAGAATTAAGGTTGTGATCAGACAGGGACAAACTATGTGGCTCTGCCTGAGGAGTTCAGTAGCAATTCTACCAGTACGAAAATATGTACTTTAAGACAACTGCAAAATAATGCTGCAGATGCATAGTGTGAGACAGCAAAAGGACACAGGGATCTTCTCATCACAAGGAGAGAGAGTCACTAGCCCACCAGTTTAATACAGAAGTGTGAAAATATCCTACAGATGAAAAGGGAAGTCTGGCAGAGACAGTATTCTTTCCAAAGAACAAGCTAAGAGATGAGTTCCTGCCCAGGTACAAATCAGGGCAGAGTGCACACAGGTTTGTTAGAGTGCACTGAAAGAGAAAGGAAGAACACACAGAAAAACGTAAAAGCATAAGGTAAAAGTGAATATTACTGAACTTGGTATTTTGGAAAAGGTAATTTTTTTTTTAAACAAATAGCTATTAAATGCTACATGTGTTTGCAATCATTTTTCAAGCTGGTAACTTAAATCTAGGTTTGCAGTTGATAACATCTGTTATACCACTCACACTCGAGTCTCCACACATCATAGCACAGTGGTACTCAGGGCTGATTTGTTAACTGTAAGGATCTACTTTTCAGATCAACACAGACCAGCAAAGACACAGCAAATCAAACCATATTATTATAACTGTCCAACACTTCACTAGAGGACTTAAGAGCTCCACCAATCAAATGCTGAAAGCCAGTGCTACAGTAAAATGTCTGCTGGGGACAGAGAGCAAGCTGGGAGGTTTTCCCCAGCAGAGCTAGTGAAAGAACTCTAACACTCTCAGCAGTTTCAGCAGATGTGGCACAGACAACTGCTTGTGAAAAAAGTGGCAGTTTCCCCTTATTTGATACTCACACATCTCATCCACCTTCCCAGCTCACATCCTCTTCCCATCACAATCTATAAATATTCTAAAAACTGTTAACACAAGTTTCCATAGTCCTTACTGTATATACACATCTGGCAATCTATTACACAGACGTATTCACCTCCTACATTATGTAGCCATATCCACACACTAAAAGACAACAAATTTTGACATTCCTTCTGTTCAGCACAAGCTCATCCCATCCTGATGATCCAAGTGGTACATGTCCAGCATACAGCAAGTAACCAAAGTTCAGACTGTAACAGAAGCTATCAGCTCAGCTTCTCCAGGACAAAAAGCCTCACAGAAAGAGAGGTCCTCACAGGCTGCTATCCCACAAATCAGTCTTCTCTTCACAGCCCCTGTTCCTCTACAGGAGTTGCTATGGGTAATTCACAAAAGGGAGAAAGGTCTGTAACCAGAAGTGTTCTGTATGCACATATCCATAAAGCCAAAAGAGCTATGATCCCATTAACATCCTTCTTTTACTCTACCTTAACATTGTGTGCTAATCTCTTATCTAAAACAGATTACAGCAATTAATTTTCACAGTGGGTAAGCAGAAAAGATGCTTATACATGCTCCTTTGTTCAAAGCAGTATTGCCAAAGACGAGTGACACCTATTTAAGTTTCTAAAAGGATAAGGATTTAGAGATAAAAACTAGTTTAAGCAACTTATGCCAAAACGTCAATGCTATATCAATTTATTATCAACTGAAATATAATACTTGGATATAACTGATAGATAAGAGTCTAGGCAATCTTAGTAGAGCTTGAGTGCTAAAATAAACTCAAGAAAAACTGATACCTGTTTGCCCCAAGCAAAAATATTTTCATGAAAGACTGATCACAGCTTTTCCTGCGTTACTCAACATTCCATGCATCTAATGAGCAGCAGAATTTTTATACTAAAAACTGTAGTGAATTAAGTGCATAACCAGAGGATTTGAATTCCTGATTACTGTGAAGTTGAGCCCAGAAACAGACAAGGTAATGAAGAATGCACCCTGGATAGTCTCTCTTTGAACCTATTTAAGCTAAGTTTGTTTTTATAGTGAATTGTTGATCTTTGTTTCTTTTTGTACTTGGGCATAATAAGACAACAAAAAGTTACAAGGTCCAGAGCAGTTAGATCTACTTTAGATGAATTATAGATAGAGAAGTAATTGAATGGGATAAAGTCAGATCATCCACATCTAATTCCACTACTTAAAAAATAAATCTGGCACCACTTTCAGGAAATCTCAGTTAATTTATAAAGCATTAGTAGCCATAAGTCTGCATTTCTTTAAGAGCAGCAAACTCAGCTTTTCTCAGGAGAGATCATAAACCAAAAAGACTGTCATGTTTAAGAGCTTGCTTATAGAAAAAATGAGCATATTTCATGTTCTTTCTGTACTTCACATGGCCTACTAAGACTATTAAGTCTGCTTTCATTTATAGAAAGTATTGTTTTAGTAGATTTAAAACACAGGGATTTTTGTCTAAAATCCACAATCTGGCAAAAGCACCATCTACATTACCACTGTCAAAAGGTCTTGGCATCACTAACAACTCCTGAAGTTTGGCAAGATGGTCAAGACATGAGTTTATAATATCTTTGAAGAAACAAAAAAAAGCACTAAGTTCTGAAAATATTTCCTTCCTTCACAAGATAAGATCTCTCAGTGGACCAAGAAAAGTAGAAGCAAGCATCTCCCAAATATATCTGTAAGCAAGACATATACAGAAAAAAAAAAAAACAGAGCTAGAGACCACACACTAAATCAGTACTACATGAAATACAATTTGTTTCACTGAACTGAAACTCACTTTTCTTCAAAGACGTACACTGAATAAATTCTAATTTCAGTGCTCATTTGAAACTCCCTTTAGTATCTTTTTCTCCCTAAACAGCATAGTGAAAAAATCAACTTAGATTGTTCTGCGACTGGCTCTGTTAACTGTCCCACCTGTAAGATCACATTGCTAAAAGTTACACAGGTGATTACTGTAGCAAAGACTGTTCACATGCCACTCTAAAGATGATCCTTATTTACTTCATAGGGAAAACATTTGTCTCTTCACAGGGAAGATTTTGCTATATATTACAGTTTTGCCTTTTATAGATACAGTAGAAAAGGCTACAGGAACTCTCATACTCCAAATCTTTTCATGGGTGAGAACATCCTTAAAGGTCTGTCCTTGAACTGTACCCATTCCCTCAAAGTATGGATGAAGTCAGCTTCTCCAGATGCTGAAGCACCAAGAAGATCAAAAGAAATTTACCTCATGTTTAGTGACACCACCATCTCTCATTACAACTGTAATTGCTAAAGATTCTCAGATGGATTATATTTTTTTTAGTATTTATACTTTCCTCACCAAGGTCAAAGGTTCATTATTCTTTTTGCAGTGATAGCTTGCCAAATGTGGTAGACAAAACAAATAATTTGAAATTAAATTTGATCTTAACTTTCACCAATACATATCACACTTACCTTTTTGGTGTGCTACTGAACTGTTCAAGGTTTAATGTGTACTATTTGGAGAAAATCTCTCCCAAAGAATGGATATGCCTTGTCAACTAGATGCAGGTCAGATATCTCAGATGATACCAAGAATCCAGGAAAGGCAAAAAACATAGCTCTCCATCCTGGAGAAGTTCCTGTGTATCAAAAACACAATGGTTACACACTGAAAAGTAAATGAGCTTCAGTATATCCTTACCATCCTAGAAATATAGTTTTCATTAAAACAATAAAACTCGTCATAGTAATAAAAACAGACAAAAAAGCTCAGAGATTACTTTTGGACTGAGAGCAAGCACTTCCAAACGCATCAGCTTGCTATGACATGCACAGATGACAATACACAGGTGAATGTCCTTGGTGTATTTTTCATGATTTGCAACTAATCCTTCTACTCATGCCAGAGTTTATGCCAAAATGAGGCTCTGAATACTTGCTTATGGTTGATCTACTGTATGATTTCTTTTAAAGAAAGCATTTGCTGTGAATTTCTTTTCATGAAGTGTATTCAAAATCTGACAAGACAGCAAAACTCTACAGTAGCAACGTGCTGTTACACACACATTCAATAGGAGCAACTAACTGCAACAGCTACGTGGCAGCTCATCAGAGATCTAGAAAACCATGTAAGAATGAGATTAGGGACAGGGAAACAAGGAACAGGGAGAACATGGACACAGAGATGAGGAACATACAGAACCTCTTAAAAAAGCATCACAATTTAAGTGACTTGAGCCCCTCATACAGGCCATACAGAGACAAAAAAGCATTATATATGTTGTAATGGATAGTGGCAGTACAGGTTAGCCACAGAATTTCATGTGTAATACAAAAATAGTTATCAATAATAAAGAGAAATAATAGTACCCAGTCTTGAAACACTAGATTTGCTGTGTTACATTATTTGTTCAGTTTGAGCCAGACGCAGTTCTCCCTCAAATGCAAACTTTGAGAAAGTATGAAAATACCTTTGAATTATTAAACAAAAAGGTACACTCTTCCTACCCCTAGAAGCTACTGATATTTTGCATCTGTCTATCCAAGGAGGTGCAGAGGGCAGCAAAAATTTTTAGCAAGTAGCAAAGAGCTTGTCTGGCTTTTTTCCTCCAAAGGGAATTGGTCAGCCTAGTGGAAAAAATTAACGTTATCCTATTACCTGTACTTTCCTCATACTCCCACACCATTGTGGCTATGCTGTTATCTTAAATATTTGTTTAGCTCTGTCCCTATGGCCTGATTAAAGAATCTACTAATGTCCAAGAGACTATGTTGAAGAAATACAAGTCTCCTGCTCTGTAGAAGAGGTAAAATGCCACCTACCCCCCTAAATCAGGAACTTTACCCATGCATATGTTTTCTGACACTTTTTCCTCCTCTCTCTCCAATATTTGATTTATCCTTCCCTTCCCATGCAGAAGGGCTACACAAACATGAGAAGAAAACTGTAGCTGCCACCTTCTACAGTATTTGCATTCTTCTGTTCATGTAGTCAGTTCATTACCTAACAGTGCTCACCATTTAAGCAAAGATGCACATGGGCTTTCATGTAGTACAAACAATGCTGTCAGCTCCTGGAAGAACTGTCTGCAAGTGCAGGTATATCAACATTGCTTAAACATGCTACAGTACTACCAAAGACCCTTCCTGAACAATAGAATCTATTACACGGACATTTAAGTGTTTAAAAGTTCCTGCCCTTAGGATACTGCCACCTGGGATTAAGGCAAGCAAAAATGGAAATATGAGATAAGAGACAACCATCTTCAGAAACATATGGCTTTATCTGTTGTTCCTCCAGTTATCTATTACCATTCCACAGATATTACAGCGGAAGCTAACTTTTAGGACTGCTTTGAAGAAATTGGCACTAGATTCCACACTGCAGCATTTCTTTAAGCCCCATGGAAAGTCATGAAAGCAGATTTCTTTGTTAAAAGTTTTTAGGTTGAAGTCTAAAGAGCTAGTTGCAATGGTAAGAACAAAAGAAATCCTGTGACTTCTGTTCACTCTAGAGAGATCTTAAAAAATGCTTACTAGAAACAGTCAAACCAAATTTTTCCATAAACAGTCATCAAAGTCTGACTTGAGACAAGGGGCAAAGCCTTCCAAATCATCTCCAATTTCAGCTCTCTTCACACCCCATATGACATCCTGATTATATGACTAGGTTACAAGATTATTCTAACTAGAATTACTTTCTAACTAGACAGACTAGAAAGCTCACTGCTAAACCGTTCCCTCCTGCAGCCACTAGTAGAGGTCCCTCCTTTTTCTAGCCACTCTTTTCCAAAACACAGAGTAAAGTGGCGATTTTGAAGCCTCTACTCAGGCTGTAAAGAACCTTATATATATGCATAATCTTTGCTTGGTTTTGTTCAGAAGCCCTAAAGCCTAAATCAAGATTTTCATAAAAGGAAACAAAACCCCCAGCATAAAACAACACCACCACACAAAAAAACAACAGCAAAACAAAAACTTCATTTTAATGACCAAGTCTTAGAATTGCTTAGGTTGGAAAAGACCTTCAAGACCACAAGTCGAACCATTAATCTAACTATAAGGTCCACTGCTAAACTATGGACAATCAGCACTGTATCTACATGACTTTTAAAGAATTAGCCATATTGACTATGAAAAGATATAGGAAAAAAAAAAATTCTAGTGTCAGCTACAAAAAAAAGACTCAACTACAAAATTGGGCTAATCAGAAAGAGGCTCAAGAGCAGAGCAGCTGAGCCACTTGAGTATAAACAAACTGAAAGCCATGTGGTAAGGAGGCTCAGGCGAGAGTTGCCTGGAGGCAGCGAAGAACAGAGCAGCACAAAAAAAGCGCCCCGAGACACAATTTTAAGCTCTGAAAACTTAAGCATCTACCCAAGAAGTATGAAGCGACATAACTCAGAGTAGTTTAATGTAGGGTATCAATAAAGGAACAGCTATTGCTTTATCACCTGCACTAGTAAGAGCTGAAGCTTTCTCTCCTTTTCCGCTCCTTCCTGTTCCCAAAACAACTTGTATAAAATGACTATCAAGCACAGTTCTGCTTTATATCTACCTCTAGACCGTGCTATGCCTTAGCCTAACGGAGGCTAACTTGCACAATGAATCGATAGCGTCATCGATCTTCTTGTACGGTGCCAAGTCCACAGCCAGCTTTATGAAACAGAACTTCTTCTTCGTTTTGTTCCATAAAAAGTTAAAAAAAAGGCGGGG
>NW_008604908.1:14450-19779 GCF_000691845.1 Merops nubicus | reverse complement strand
TGGAACCGGCTGTGGCCGGCACCGGGCAGCGCCGCCCGCCCCGCACAGGGGCCACCCCGGCAGCTCCTGCTGTCAGCACCCAGGCACCTGCGCCAAATGTCATGATGTACTTAGCCCATGTAAATGAAAATTGGGTTTTGCTATTTCATTTTCCACATGCTAGTAGATCTCAGTATTGTAGAATCACAAACTGTCCTCGTACTTAATTTTTAATCTGCTGTGAGTGCTTCACAAATAATGCTTTCAAATTGGTGTAGGGAGTTTCACTTCATGATTTTCTACATCCATCTATGTATGCTTACTCCTTATGCCAATACTTTTCAAGTCGCGTCAGAAACTAATGCAAATGTCAGTAAGGACTAGCAGCTGAATATTATTTCCTCTTTTTCTGTCAAGTAACGAAGCTACAGCTAACGGTGTTCAGTGCTACAGGGCTCTGGTAAACACGGGCCACTGGGAACGTATGAGTGGTTTAATGATAACTTGCTAGTTTTGACACAAGATCAAAGAAGATTATTTAGCTTCTCCATTCTGTTTTTTTTTTATACACTGATACTTGAGTGCAAGCTATTTATCAATTTCACAGACTCACACAGAATTGCTATGCTTGGAAAAGACCTTTAAGATTATTGAGCCCACCCATTATCTAACTCTACCAGGCCACTTCTACACCACATCCCTCAGCAACCTATCTAGATGGCTTTTAAATACATCCAGGGATGGTGATTACTTCCACTTCCCTGGGAAGCCTGTTCCAGTCATTGATAACCCTTTCACTACAGAAGTTTTTCCTAGTGTCTAACCTAAACCTCCCCATGCATAACTTGATACCATTTCCTCTTGTCCTGTTAGTTGTAGCATGTAAGAAGAGGCCAACACCAGCCTCCCTACAACCTCCTTTCAGGTATTTCTCATTTCTCCCCACAGCCTCCTCTTCTTCAGGCTAAGAAACCCCAGTTCCCTCAGCCGCTGCTCATAAGACTTATCCTCAAGACGCTTCACCAGCTTTGTTGCCCTTCTCTGCACCTTTTCCAGAACCTCATGTCCTTCTTGTACCGTGCTGCCCAAAACCAAACACAGTACTCAAGATGTGGCCTCACCAGTGCCAAGTACAGTGGGATGATCACTTCTCTAGTCTGGCTTACTACATGATTCCTAATACAGGGCAGGATGCCATTGGCCTTTTTGGCCACCTGGGCCCACTGCTGGCTCAAGTTCTTCGGGCTGCCAGTCAACACGCCCAGGTCCCTTTCTGCCCAGCAGCTTTCCAGCCACTCCTCCCTAGGTCTATAGCTTGGCATGGGGTTTCTGTGGCCCAAGTGCAGGACTTGGCACTTGGCCTTGTTAAAGCTCATACAGTTGACCACAGCCCATTAGTCCAGCCTGTCCAGTTCCCTCTGAAGGGCCTCCCGACCCTCAAGCAGATCAATGCACTCACCTAACTTGGTGTCATCTGCAAACTTACTGAGGTGCTCTCAATCTCCTCATCAAGATCATTGGTAAAGAAGTTAAAGAGGAATGGCCCCAGCACCGATCCCTGGGGAACACCTCTTGTGACCAGCCCCAACCAGATTTAACTCCACTCCCCACCACTCTGGGCTCAGCCATCCAGCCAGTGTGCAACCCAGCAGAGTGTGCCCCAGCCAGGCCTAGGGGAGCCAGTTGTGTGATGAGAATGCTGTGAGCATAGTATCAAAGGCTTTATTGGAGTCAAGAATTTGATGGGAAGTTAAGTCATAATGAGACTGAATGGCCAGTTTGGTCCTACTGGTCACTTGGGTAGGTTTCCTGCCATTGCCTTTCTCAGTCTTTGAGAAAACGATTTTTAAATGTTTGACTTTTTTTTTTTTTTTCCTAATATTCCCCATAGCAGTGATCTGCCATTTTGAAACTAATGTCTGAAAGAGACAGTTTCACTCTGTGCAAGCACAAAGTGAAATGGTGTCTATCACTTGTCGCAAAGATACAGAGGGAAGGTAATATAAGTTATGGGCATCCTACCAGCAGGTGTAAAATCACCAGGAAATGCATTTTGCTGCCTGCAAGGAGAAGAGTTATAGCTCTTTTGAGCAGTTTCCAAACTCAGAGTTTGTACCTGATTCTGCATTGCACTTAAAATGGCATCATGCTTCTAGATACTATGAGAAACAGGGAAGTAGTTTAGTCTGAACTCTCCAGTTGCTTTCAGTTCAATTTCTCATTCAATTTTAAAATTGTGTCCTTTTCACAGAAAAGTATCCCAGAAAGGAAAGAACTGATAAAACTAAAACGATTTATATTCAAAGTCATAGCTCAGGACAAATTGAGTTCACTCCATCACAGTACATTCATTCATTCAAGGAATTAAAATTCATAATAGAAAAGGGAGCTTTAGAAGTGTTTGACATATACCTTATTTGATATGATAAATGCATAAGGAACCAATAGTTGCAACAGCAGTTCAAAACCTGATGCTTTAGGGGCTTTTTCTTTCCTCTCTTGATTTCTTTTTCAAATAAGATGCAGATGACCTTTTACATATCCTATACACACAAATAACAAGGATGAGCTGGAGGCAATACAGAGGCAAAACCAGTGACTTGCAACGAGGTACCCATGAGGCAGAGTGCTCTAAGAAGTTAAAAGTTGATGTTTACCCTTTTAAAATGTCTTCCTGGAAGATTTTTCCTATATTTATAAGAGTGTTTTTGTCTTTGAAGATAAATAAAATAAGCTGAACCGAAAGAGCTGTCATGGCAAGTTCTTTCAAACCCTCCACTGTCTTCTGCTTTGAGGCAGTAAATAGCTGTTTAGTCGAGGTATCTGAAGTCTCTGGCAGACAGAGTAGGGTTTGTTTGCAGGAGTAAACAAACATCATTGTCCAGCTCAACAGTGTTACTTCCTCAAACTAAGTTATTTCTGTTTTCTGAGCCTTTCAATAGCTATTTACTTGAGAGTGTTATAGAAGGACTGGACCGCTGAGGGAAAAAGTTGCCCTCTAACTTCACAATATTTTGGTCTGTAGTGATTTTAAATGTGCAGCTACAGATGAGCTCATACACTCTTCAAGTCTGAGAACAGAAGCTGTCTTGTTTCCATTTCAAAGATCCAGTTCACAGACCATGCCATCGCCTTAAAAGCAGTTGCACGGTACCTTTTATGTCTGAACACACCTAAAAACTTAGGAAGGCATTAATAAATAATTAGGTGTCTTGGCATACTAAAAGGCATGTCCAGACAGACTATATGAAAGCACCTAGATGGAAAATAGGAGCTAAAAGAAGAAGTATTATGTTCTGGGTTATTAATTATATTGTACTTCTGAAAATTATGTAGTTAGAAAAATTACTGCTTTCACTCTAAGACTCAGATGGCTGAGCATACAAAATATCTGGGGGGAAAAATTCTGAGTACTTCAAAGAATATGCAAAAATTGAATAAAACCTCTGTGCTCAAGTGCAATTCTGTTGATCTGTTCTGTTCCCCTCTTCCTAGTTGTAGAAAAGCCTTCCTTGATACCCTGACTTTCTCATATTTGCTACTGAAATGCTGGGGTCTGAACCCTGAGCCCCCGAATTAAGGTTGACATATGGGTGATTCCCACAGCCCTTCATAAAGAGGTGGTGAGTTTGCCTTATAGCTTCCCCCCAGGGTGCGGCCGGCCCTGCAGGGAGAGCCATAAGGGAAATGAGCCCCAGGGGTCCCGCAGTGAGTTGACAAAGGTCAAGGGTCCCACTTGGGGATAAAAACTGGGACCACTTGCAGGAAGGGAGGAGCGTCTGCTCCAGGCAGTGAGCTCCACAGAGCTTCCTGGTTGAGGAAAGACCTCCTGACTCTCCCAGAAGCTGGGCCCCAGTCTCTTTAGACCTTTGTGAACGCGGGCTGATCAGGTGAGAGTTGCCATGTGGGCACCTTTTTCTTATATGTTTAGCTTTCTGGTCTGGCTGTTTCCCACGCCAACTATGGGAAACCTCGGTTCACTGTTTGTACCACCTGTTGTGGGCTGAGTCACATCTTTTGTGGGATTGTTGGGGGTGGCGTCAATTATATACGAGCTGATTGACTTGTTTGTACTACCGGTGGTCATTCATATCATGATGTTTTTGCTTACAATACAGTCTGTGTATTGGTTTCTCTTCCTGCTGGTTATATCATTCTTGTTGGGCCTGGTCATTGGCAGAACACCTACATCTGTTGTCTTCAAGCCCAGTTGTGCTACCTGACTTTAGCATTATTCTTTTACATGCAGTGCAGACCCACACTGAATTAACTTTTTTGGGGGGTCATTTTGATTTAGGCAAAAGTGTAGGTTCTCATTTTGCTTCTGAACTTTTACTCCTTCAAGCCTGCCTTTCCTTTCAACTTGCCTGCACATATATCTCAAAGCAGTGGTGGAAAGACATCAACATATTAAGTTTCCTCTTGATGTGAAGTTCAGAGTGATTATACTGTTCTTTATTGCCCATATTTTTGTGATTTCAGATTTCATTTTATTGCCCATGAATGGTTGTCCCTTCTTAATAATTGTTAAGTAAGACATTTATTAAAGCAACAAGATTGGAAAGAGGTTAGATTTGGTGATTTGAAACACTTTGGGGTGAAACTGTGATGGCAAAAAAAATCATCAAAATAAAAACATTACTTTATAGAATAATGTGGATGATTGCCATTCTTAGTCGTTTGTAAAGTGGCTGCATGATCATGATCATGCACAATACTCTTGTCTCTTCCTCATCCAAAACCAGATGAGTCAAGAAGTAATCTCTCTTTCCTTCCATTTAGTTTAGAAACTGTTTTATGTTATGAAAATGATTTTCTGGATTTTCTTCCTAAAAAGTTTTAATAGTGTTTTTATTTTTGTAAATTAGCTATAATTTAGAAGTACATATTCTACAATATAGTAATTAGTAGAATAAATTACACTTGATATGCAGAGACATGAGGTAGTAATTAAGATTTCTTCCTGCTATATTGAGGACCCCATCTTCGAACGAGAAATTTTGCATATCCTTTTTTGAGGCAGAGTATTTGATGTAATATATGCCTAAATTAAAATTTCTGAGTCTCCATGTTTCCATTGTAATGTTTCCATTACTAACTCCACTGCAAATGGGATCTTTACCAAATAAAAATATTTAAGAAATACTATTTTCAATTTTTAAATATATAATATTGTATTTAACAACTACTCCTACCTAGGCAATCAGTTATAAATTACCTAAATTAGTGCTTAATGATTGTTTAAAAAAAATTATATATTTTACAATTTGATGGTGAGAAAAATTACATGCAATTGTGTAAGACATAAACAGGGAGATAAAAATGAGAGCTCTATATAAATTTTATGCTT
>NW_008604908.1:0-14419 GCF_000691845.1 Merops nubicus | reverse complement strand
CAGGAATGTAAAGAAATGTCATGGAACAATCAATTTTGAGGAAGGAAGTAGAAAAGACATATAGGGTAATGCAGTGTTCCAGGCCATATTACTAAAATTTCATATTACTAAATTTTTCCTGAAGTGGAGACAATTGTGAAATGCTTAATTCATGTGACGAATTGAATATATCAGCTCAGGAGAGGTTTAGTGGTATAGAAAATTAGTAAATAAATCTATGATGGGGCAGAGCCAGGAAAGACACAGAACTTTAGCAATCAGCAGGATGTCTTAGGCCATTCAAAAAGGATAATGAGTCGGCTGTATAAATAATACAGTTGGAAGATAAGGAAACTGATTGTTTAATTATCTCTTTAGTTAGGTCAGGCTATGTGACAGACCATTCTCTATGTGTCAGGAGTGGCACGTTGTCTAGTAAAAGCCAAGTAAAATAAATGTAATAGCTAGAGGACCGCCAAGCAGTGTAACACTGAAAAGAGCTGCATAGGATTAATCAAGGCTTAACATTTAAGAATAATGGTAGAGATTTCAGTAATACTGATGTATTTGCTGGGAAGGGATAATGATGTGCTATAGAAAAACAAGGTCATTGAAGGAGCAAGTTCTACTATTTCAAGTGCTATATAAGACTGTGCATCATAAAAAAAGAATTAGGTATTTTTCTAGGAATAGAGTAGAATTCTTTTTATTGCCAAAACCAGAAAATAGGATCTAATAGCCCACAGGCAAGAACTAAATCTTCATGAAACTGACCTAATTCTGGAAAAAGAGAATGTAAAAGCTCTCTGTGGTTCTATAAACAAAACAAAAATAATAGAGGGGTTTGGTATCAATGATAAAGCAGTAATTTATGTCAAACCAAGGAGTTTTAAAAAACCAAAACAAACCACAAAGAAAATCCAGACACCAACAGCATAATCAATATAATATATTTTATTGGAAATTAGGAAAAAAGAGTGATTAGTTAAAGGCTGCTGCTGATTCTTAAAGGTGCCAACAGATGTCATAGAAGCTTTATAGAAATATTGACTATGCCTATCAGCTGGTTACCAGAGGTCATGTAAATTAGAAACAATTTTTCATCAGTGCTGTAGTGCACAGAACACATTTTTGAAACCAGCAATTAAAACTGCAAAGGAAAGTAATTACTATGGAGTACAGTTCTTAATTTGTATCAACAAAGATCAGGATGGGCCTTCTGTCTCCAGTAAAAGTATCTGAGGGGCCCACAAGGTGTCTACAAGACATCACTGTGGATAAATCACCCAGAGCCTCTCTGGGAACTCAACATGCTGGGATTCCCCTGAGTGCCTGTATACTAAGGCATGCGGTATGGGGAATAAATACAGTAAATCAGAGATCTGCATGCCATTGCAGGGCTGTTATTTTGTTGGAACTATGTAGATGTGGTGGGATGGCCTCTAAAGGCAGATAGGAATAGCCTCATTTTCACAGGCCCTGGTGTTCATGGGGGGTTTCAAACACCCTGCCATCTGTTGGAGAAACTACATAGCAGGGCCCAAGCAATCAAGGAGGTTCCTGGAGTGCAGTGGTGATAACTACTTCCTTCAAGTGACTGAGCAACCAACAAAGAGAGCTGCTCTACTGGACTTCATACTCAGCAAAAACGAGGATCATATTGAGGATGTGAAGTTCAAAGGCAGCCTTGGTTGCAGTGACCTTGAGATGATGGAGTTCAGGATCCTGAGGAGAGGGAATAGGACAAAAAGCAGCTCACAGCCATGGACTTCAGGAGAGCAGACTTTGGCACCTTCAAAGATCTTCTTGGAAGAATCCCATGGTCCTAGAGGGAAAAAAAAGCCCACAAAAGCTGGTTAATGTTTAAGGATTATCTTCTCCAGCTCAAGAGAGCTCCATCCCAATGAATAGGAAGTCAGGTAAAAATGTCAGGTGGCCTGTGTTGATGAACAAAGAGCTCCTGACCAAATTCAGAACACAGAAAGAAATCATAGAGAGGGTGGAAGCAAGGATAGGCAATGTGGAAGGAATACAGAAACATAGTCCAGGCATCCAGGGATTAATTTAGGAAAGCTAAAGCCCCAGTGGAATTGAATCTGGTCAGGTATGTCAAAGACTACAGGAAGGGCTGATATAAGTACATAGGAGCCAAAAGAAAGACTAGTGGAAATGTGGGCCCATTGCTCAGTGAGACAGAGGACCTGGCTACGGGACATGGAAAAGATGGAATTACTGATTTGCCGCAGTCTTCACTAGCAAGTGAAATTCCAGGTTCCAGAGGTCAGAGGGAATGGTTAGAGCAAGGATTATGCAACCTTAATATAAGAGGATCAGGACAGGGAATACTTGAACAAACTGGACCATAGGGTCCATAGGCCCTGATGAGATGTAGACATGAGTGCTGAGGGAGCTGACAGATTCAGTGCATGGCTGATCTTGATAATCTCTGCCTGATCGTGGTGACTGGGAGATGTAACCTAAGACTGAAGGAAAGCAAATGTCACCCCCGTCTTCAAGAAGGGCAAGAAGGAGATCCTAGGAAACGAGGCCAGTCAGCCTCCCCTCAGTCCCTGGGAAGACGATGAAGAAACTAATCTTGGAAACCATTTCCAGGCACTTTAAGAACAAGAAAGTTGTGGAGTAGTCAGCATGGTTTCACCGAGGGGAAGTCATGCTTGACCCACTTGATAAACTTCTGTGATGAAGCAACTGGCCCGCAAGATGAAGGGAGAGCAGTTGATATTGTCTACCTGGACTTCAGTAAGGCTTCTGAGACTGCCTTCTATAATCTCCTCATAGGGAAGCTCTGGATGTACAGGCTGGTTGAGCAGACTATGAGGTGGACTGATCCAGAGGTTGCTGATCAGCAACACAAAGTCTGGTTGGAGGTCTGTCACTAGCAGTATATTCCAGGGATCAATATTGTGTAGAGTTTAACATCTTCATTAATGATCTGGATGATGGAGCAGTATACTCTCAGCAAGTCTGCAGCTGACGTGAAATTGGGAGGAGTGGCTGATGGGTCATACTGCCATCCAGAGGGACATCAAAAGGCTGGAGAAATGGGCTGAATGGAACCTGATGAAGTTAAACAAGATAAGTGCAAAGTCCTGTACCTGGGGAGGAACAAGCCCAGGCACCAGTATACGCTGGAGGCTGACCAACTGGAAAGCAATTTGGCAGAAAAGGACCTGGTGGTTCTGCTAGACACCAGCCTGAACATGGGCCGACCATGTGCCTTTGCTGCAGAGAAGGCTAATGGTACCCTGGGATGCATTCAAGGCAGATCAAGGGAGGGGATCCTTCCCTTCTACTAAACACTGATGAGGCCACACCCAGAATGCTGTGTCCAGTTCTTGGCACCCCAGAACAAGAGAGGCATGGACATACTGGGAAGAGTGCAGTGAAGGGCCATAGAGATGATGAGTCTCCATCCTTGGAGATATTCAGAAGCTGTTGAGACAGAGTCCTGGGCAACGGGCTCTAGGTGGCCCTGCTTGAACAGCCATGGGTTTGACAAGATGACTTCCAGAGGTGCCTTCCAACCACAACCATTCTGTAATGTAATTATATACTATGATTTAAAATATGACTTCTTTACTTAGTAATTGTTTTATAGATAGATAAGATTTTTCTTGAGAATGTCATTCTCTAGAATCATGAATTCCATAATTTACTAAAAGGAGAGACAAATTTGATGAGCCAGCAAAAATGGGAGTTGCATTTAATAGTCTATACATATTCCACCTCTCTCCTTTCACAGATGTATCTTTCACACCTTGACGACCCCTGTAGGGTTATAACATACATCTCTCTTGGACTATGCATCTATTACATGAATAGCCCTAGTGGTCTCTGTGATCTAAACGAAGCCAGGATTTATCTGAGACATCTTTGTCCCTCTTTGTTTGAAATCTTCTAGCATCAGCTCAGATTTATCAGTATTTTCCTGAGACATACAATTTTTTTTTCCCTCTCTTCCCTTCATTGGGATTACATTTACCAATAATACTGTATTACCATGGATATCATCGTTTTAGAAATTATTAAAATATCCCCTTAATGTTTTTTTATTCCTTAATTCTGATATATACCCTTCACCATAGCTGACATTTTCCACTTCCTGAGATGACAGACATTGTCATTCAGTTCTGTGCTATATTTGTTGTTGCTGTTAAGTATGCCTATTCCAAGGATACATATACCTTAGAATATTCATGAGGAGAAATGTATACATAGTAAAAGCAGAAAATATTCACAGTTCTTATTAATTTACATTTTACAGTAATTTCAGATGGAAACAAAAACAACCTTGTTTAATGTGTTTTTAAATGGCCTCCAGCAGTAGGCGAAATGAACTAAACATCACTATTCTTAATGGTGTTCTGCATTTGCTTAAGAAAAATAAAGTGCTTTTTATGTATAGTGCAAATTGCACATTAGGATATATAAAACCTAATGCTGTTTTAATAGTTGTTTTGTTAATAACTAGGCTACTTTAGGAAAATATATACAAGCTATAATAAAAAGAATCTTATTAACAAAAAAAAAGTCTACAATTGCTTCTTAATTATCTCTTTATTGTCATTAATGCAGAGAGCATGAGAATTAGTGATGACATTTCCTTAAAAAAAAAACAAAAACAAAAACAAAACTAAACAGACAAAACCCAAAGCTTTCAAATACATAAAAGCTGTTCTGAATTCAGCAAGTGAAAGATACTTGTTGGTTTAGCATATTAGGTTCCCTAGGCCATTCCTTGGTGGAATAGATTGTTCCAGAAACTACTTAATCCTTTATTAAATGTTTTGTACATTTTTTTTATTTTAGTTCAGAATTAGCCAAACAACATAAAACATAAAAAATATATGTTTAAAAAAACCCTAAGTCTGAGGAAGATCTTCTCAGATATATTTCCATTCTGAGACCATAGATCAGTGTAGAGAGGCTATTCATGGAAGTGAGAATATAAGCTTGTGCCACATGAGTAGAAGGAGGACCAAAGAGTGTTTCTTCATTTAGTCCACTCTTTTAATGAATGGGAAAATGAACAGCAGACAAAGGTTGTGATTTCCAACCCCCCTCCTTTAACACAAGAATTCCCTTCTGCCTGTTCATCTGCAGTCATCTACCTCAACTATTAGGCCAAGCTGCCAGAAAGTAAAGGCACTTCAGTTTCTCTGACAGTTCTCTACTTTCTACCTTCACCTGATGTATGGACTTCATTACATTAAAATTGGAAGATAACATGCAGACTGGTTCCTGCAAGAACTCTTTGGTGTGTGAAATTCAATTCGTTTTTAGTTCATGTTAGCTTAATGCTTGTGTATCTTCTGGAGTGGAATCTGCAACAATTTAATGAAACCAAAACTTTCTTGTTCTAGCTGTCCGAACATCAGGTAAAGACCTCGGCTTGAGGAGGGAATTTGGTTGTTGGCACATTGGTTCAGTGCACCTATATAAGAGTTTCTGCTGATCATAAGATGTTTCGTAAGAAAAGAAACAGGTGAAATCCTAGAAGATTTTATCAGTGACAGATAAAATCGTCAGTGTCATCATATCAGTGACAGTGACCCTCTCCAGACTGTGAATCCTCCCTTTAGAATAAGCTAAAATAATGGAGAAAATATGCAAGTCCAGTGATGAAAAAACCTTTTCTGTATGATTCGCTTGTGGAAATTGAGAATCTTGCAGATGATACCACTTGGTAGTGAAGATTGTAGGGAGCTGGGAAAATACTATTTCTAATCCTGCAGTAGACATTTCTTCTCCAGGGATTTATAAAAAAATTCTAAAAGTATTATTAATTTTAATTTATTTACTATTTGAAAACGTTTGTAGGGATAAACAAAAATCTTGAGCAGCAAGGAACTACTGTAGTCTTACTCAATAGGAATGGTAACAATGATTTTTATCTTTCCTTTGCATAATGAAACAAGTTAAAGTAAACTAATATAATCTGAAAATGAACTGCAGACTGGAGTTTTTACTTTCAATTTATTGCTGCTTCTCAGCAAGCAAAAGAATTTCCAAGAACTCCACATCTTGCATTAATTCTTATGCTTCCATTATAGTTTTTTTCTTCCTTTATCTTTCCTAGTCTCACAAAATTTACTTCTTGAAATGTGCCTTTTTCCTTTCCAAGTGTCACCTCTTAACACACGATAGCACAGGACTGGCAAACTGACAATACAACCAACTAAGAAAATTAAATATCTGATATGCCTCATTAAAACAGTGCAGATTCTTCAGTGCATCACTGAAAAGAGTTGCTTTAAATGTTACCTTAAGGATAAATTGAAATAAGTGAATCTCCTTGGTGAGTAAAATTTGTCTCAAAGACATGACAGTTAAATCTGGCAGCTAAGGGAATGCTGCACAGGACTTGAGCTAGTCTGGAAATACTTTAAAATAAAAGTGCAGCTCATGTTAAACAACTGCATCACTTCATGGTTCAGTTCATGATGCTTAAAATAAATATCTCACTTGCGGGAATTCAGTATCAATTATCCTTTTCTGATTTTAGGCCCAGTTTGCCTACTCTTGTGATTATGTTTAGAGAGAACATCATTGCTATTCTACATTATTCATTGAAGGTGCTACTTTTAAATGTGGTCTAGAAAACTTAGGGTGAAATTGTGAATGCTTTCACAGATGTGTTTGGCATCACATGGCTAATACATTTACTTAGAAAAGAGCTAATAAGTTACAGTTTGCCCTGAAATTTGTCCTCAGATTTATAAGAAAATCAGGGCTTTTTCAAGTAATTTAGGAGCATACTGAAGTCTCATTGTTACTGTGATACTTTGATAAAAATAAAATGTTGACAAACATTTTGAAGAAAGTAGTAAAAACATTTTCTAGATTATACAAATTAAAATTAGAATTGTTAAAATAAGGGAATAAAAATGTTTTTAGTGAGTTAATATTGGAGTAGTTTGTCATTTGGTAAAGACTACAAAAAAAAGCACAGTGTTGGAAAGTCTCCTATACAATATAGTATATTAAGATTAAAAAAAACCCTTGAACTGTATTTATGCCTACAGTAGGAATTCAAAGTAAAGGATGATTTGTTAATCTAGTCATATTCTAGTCTTTAGTTATCTGAATATCAATCACTGAAAATTCACAGAGGGACTTCTGAATCTGAAACTCAAATAGAAATAGGTGTGACAAATCTCAAAGTCTGTATCTGGCATTGTCATAAATCATTTCAGATTCCAGTGGTTTGTATGATAAAACGGGTCTGACTAACCTGATCTGCTCTCTGTTTTTCACAGTGGCATCTTCTGGGTTTTCTGTGAAAATAGGTTTTAGACTTTGTATGCTATTAGAAAAAAAGTCCATGACCTTTATATTCAATTAGATTTCAGGCTTTGGTGGAATTTGTGAGGGTGGCGAAGAAAACAGGTTCCTGTAATTGCCAAGTTTGATTTCAATTACTGAAATTCAATTAACATAGAATTCCCACATTGTTATTCTCAATTTTTAAAGCAGAATTATTATGATCCTCTAAAGGCTTCTGAAAGGTGTTTTACAAAGATCTTCTAAAGACCTAAAAAATTATTGAGCTGAATTTGATTGTGCCATCTTTTCATTAATTCATTTTAAATATGGTTGTATTCACCTTGGAGAACAAGAACATATTAATTAACCTGTCTTTCTCCCTGTCTTGGACTGGTAAATCAGCTTCTTTTTTAAGTATTCACATAATACTCCATTTTGATACCCTCTCTAAATATTATCTTCTTTGTAGCAGTACCTCACTTTTTCATTTTTATGAAATCCTTATCAATTTAAAAGTTTGTACAACCAGTTTAAATAGATGACTAAATATCCAAATTTCCTTTCACAGTAACTGCAAATACTGTGTGATGAAAGAGGACTGTATAAGATAAACCCACACTCTGGTTTTATACACAGTGAGAAAAATTATATATCAAGTACATGTACACTGAGAGCTGAAAAGGGAAGTATTTCAGTGGAAGAACAGCAAGGAATTCACTGAAATAAGGGTTTGCAAAATATCAGTGACAGTTATGAAAACAAAACCACATCTTCACAGCTGATCATTTTATGCAATAAAATTGCTAAATGAAACAGATGTCTCTCCATTTCTCAGCTTGGCTGACATGAATCACAGATGCCCATTAGCCAAAATAACTATGGGAAACATCTTATGCTAAAAGTAGCAGAGAAATATTTCACAGAACTTTTAAAAATACTAGAGTAGAATGACAGAATTTTGCAACACTGGTTGACACACTGCTCATGCATTTCAGAGCTGAGTAAAGATTCAAGGCTGTCAAGCAGACAGGGTAATCTTCAGCCATCTTGCATCATCTAATAAGAGTTGGATTGAATCAAGAGATAAGAAAATTAAATGAGTGATATTCTCTTTACTCGCTTATATACTATACACATTTTCAGTCTTTTAATTTTGTCTGGAATCCTTGTTCATTTTATCCATGTATTTGTGTTTCCTGATCACCCAAGAGGATCTGAAATTTTACTCTGATTTTTTCCTAACTGTGGACTGTTATGTGTATGTTTAAAAATTTAAATTGGATAACCAATCCACAGTGAAATTATTAACACTGTTTTAGAAAATGCAAGGTGTTATAGCTTAAAGTGTTCTAGACTATGCAGGTTAGTATTCCTCATAAATATGTTACTCTGAAGTGCAACTGTGAGCTCCCTAAAAGCCTTTATGAGGATGTCTCAAAATCTTATATTCATCTCTCTTTCCATCCAGTCTTTTGGCTAATGTAACAGGGGACTGGGAATAAGGCTTCAATTTGGTGGAGATAAGAGGTTAATATTTTTATGAGTGGTATAAGAAGAATACTTTTTACTTCCAAATCAGCTTAGTAAGAATTTTTTCACACACAGAAAGCTACAGGAGAAGGAATGGAAAACCATCAACAGTAATAGTGCCTTACATATTAGTCAAAGAAGTGTGTTAGAAGATCTTTACATTTTGAAATGGATCTAAATACAGTTATTCAAAAGCTTCATGCTTTTAGGGGTTTTCTTCAGTTTATGTAGTGCTGTTCACTACACTGTCTTTGTGCTTTTAGTCCCAGGAAACATTCTCTGGTATCAGAATGTAGTTATTTGGACCACTAAATTAATTTACAGTTTCCTGGCATACTTTTGCTAAATATCACTGTGCAAAATAATTGATGCATGATTTGTGAGTTAAATTTGGCAATGTGCTATTCCTGGGAACTGTTTGCATGGGGTTATGTTTTTCTGGGGGTAACGAATATATTAGAATGGAGTTTGCTAGTCTCTGCTAAATGATTTCTGAGTTAAAGAAGAGGCACTGCAGCCTTACGTACTATTGTCAACTTTTATAAGAATTTATAACACCATATCTGACTTTGGAAAGCATAGAGGAAAATTGCAATGTACCCATTTAAAGATTTTATTTCCCCTACCCACCTCCCACATCCCCCACCCCATCCCTGCCTCAAGACTTCCTTTCCAAGAGAGGCCTTTATTTTGTGTTCTGGTGCACGTATCTAAGGAGGAGCAGCTTCCTATAACTGCTTTTCATCACTTTGATCTGAAAATACTACATCTAGTGGTCATGGACCACCAGTGAGCTCTTAAAACAAAAACCTTTCTGAAGATAAGGTGGTATCCTAAGAAGTCCTGGAGAAGAAAACCTGTAAAAGGCTTTTTGAGAAGTAGTTACACTAAGTGACATAAAATGGGCCACAGTCTGCAGGGTGCTATCCAGTCTCCTAAAAAAGAATGTTACTTAGAAGGATGAAAGGTTATAACTTCAATGGGCTATCAAGAGAGAAACATGGGAGATAAAAGTTCAGAGTAAAAATTAATTCACCAAAAGGGGAGTGGGAATGACTTAAAACCTTCATGTTGAAGTCAGCAAGAGAAACAGAAGAAAGGATATGATCTATTCTGAAAAGATTTCTCTTAACATCTCATTTACTACTCTTCATGTTTGGTAGAACTTCCTGTTTATTTATTTACTATATAAATAAAGTAGTATGAAAATGTATATTTTGTAAGGTAAACATGCCCATATGTAATGTAAGGAAATTCTAATTTGTCATACTTCAATAAATATTTACAGAGTTTTGAAGGTTTATTTCTGAACTTAAAGAAAACAGGAGAACCTTTATATAGAAAGTAAAACTTAAGAACAATGATTTTCTGAATTTCTCCTATGAAGGCTTTGATCCAAGATTCCACACAAGCTGCTTCTGTTCCACATACTGCCAGTGTGTGGGAAACATTCAATGTTTGAAAATATTTCATAGCAGAGAAGCTTAGTTACTATTTTACTTCAGTTTATGCCACCAGCCCACTGTGTACGTGTGGTTTAAGCACAAGAGGCAAGGAAAACCACACTCAAATATTGTGCCTCTGATACTGACTTAAAATGGATGCTATGGAAGGAAATATGAGGGCAACATAGACCAAAAAAGTGAAATGTTTTCATGACTGCATGCAAAAGAGGATGTTTATACCAAGCCACATGTATAAAGTTGAAATGGTGAAAGTAAATCTAAATGCCAGATTCTTTCAGTTAATTATGAAATCAACGAGAGCTGAAGGAACTTTCTGACAAGGTGATGACACAAATTATAGTAAGTGCATCCAAAAGATCAAATGAGCCAGCAACATTACTGTACCAAACAACGCAAGATAATGGAATAATTTTGTTTGTTGTGGATGTACTAAAGTCAGTCAGTACTAGAGGTCATTAATAGATGAAGTTAGGCTTTATATTACTTACATAATAGGTATTAAAACAACACTGAATGCTTAATAAATTGGTTTCTTTTCTTTATGCTATTTACATTAGTTGATGGAGTGAAAATAATAATGACTTAAAATTAAATATTCTCCATTTTAGCAGAAATATAACCAATATAAAATAAAATAAAGAAATTAGTGTGACATGGAACCAGTTGTTCTATTTTCCTTAATTGTCATGTATTTTGCCATTTTCTTTATGTGCTTAGTGAATTTACAGCTAGCGCAGCAGGTTGTGAATTTTTAATAGGATCTCTTCAAGGAAGGAAAAGGCCAGTATTAACATAAAAATCTTCTTTAAGAATTGTGATGCAAAGGTTTCTTAGCAGAGAGCAGATGTTGCTGCAAAACTAAAGTCTCACAACAGTCAAAGGGAAAGATTCTTGGAGCTAAGTTAGGAAACAAATATCTCTGTATGAAGTTTTTAAGGCCAGGCTGGATGGAGTTCTGAGCAACCTGATCTAGGGGGAGATGTCCCTGCCTGTGGCAGGGGGCTTGGAACTAGATGGTCTTTCAGGTCCCTTCCAACACTAACAATTCTATGATTCTATGACACCACGACTACCAGTCAATGATGACTGAAATTTACTTACTTTGTTGGTATTTAACATCTTTGTTGTATGCAGAATGATTTAATATAGAATATTAAAAACTAACAAACAAACCAAAAGCAACCTTTTCATTATTTCTTAATAAATTTATATTTTTCTTCCATTTCAGCTTCATTCTGACCAGGACAAGGGAGATGGATCCCTCAAATACATTTTGTCAGGAGATGGGGCTGGTACTCTTTTTATAATTGATGAGAAAACAGGTGACATTCATGCTACTCGGAGAATTGACAGGGAAGAGAAAGCCTTCTACACCCTGCGTGCTCAAGCTATTAACAGAAGAACTCTGAGACCAGTGGAACCTGAATCTGAGTTTGTAATCAAAATCCACGACATCAATGACAATGAACCAACATTTCCAGAAAAAGTATACACTGCTAGTGTTCCTGAAATGTCAGTAGTGGGTGAGTGCTTTATACTGATGAAGAAATGCCTATTCTATGGTATTTGACAAACAGTATTCCCATCCTCTGAAAAGTCAGTCATGTTTGGAATTCTACCTCATGGGTTAAGTATCTTTCATTTTGACTCTTTTGCTCCAGTATTGGAATTGCATCCAGAAACAGATTTTTGTGATTTCAGATCTATTTCTACTTAGAATATTCAAATTATTAATTTACAGTGATTTGGAATATAAAAATAAATAGAAAGTAGTTAATGGTGAATCACCCTCCTCCTTAAGAGCAGTTAGAATAAGACTACAAAATCAGCCTGTTGAAAGCTTTTTTTCCTTTCATTTTTACTGGAGGTCCCAGTGGTGATAAGCACTGAATGGAGCATTGTCTCCTCTTTCTCTCTTTCTGTGGCTGAAGAGAGTTATATCTTTACTCATGTGCTGTTGATGCACTGCCTGAAGGCAGGCACCCTCTTTATTCTCTTTGCTTTCAGTTTTTTAGTGTATGGACAAATCCTCTTGTGCTTTCAGCTCTTCCCTTAACTACCTCATGAGTGACAGCTTCAAGAAAAACAGCTCTTTGAATCATAGAATAACTGTTTGAGTTTGTTTCTTCTGTTTGCAATGTATTTTCAGTTCCTATCTTAACTACAGAGTTGTGGCCTGGATCGTAACAGCTGGTCATTCATAAACAGTAGCACTTTGGAATAATAACCATTATTAGTTAGCACATACAATTCTTTAGGAAGAATTTGAAAAGCCTAAAACTTTATAGACTCTCTTTTGAAAAAATAATATTAATTTATTAATTGTATAACTGTAGATATAATACTACTTTCTGAATATTTGGAAAACACACAATAACTTCAATACCTCTTTTGCCTATTATTACTATTTTAGTTACTACCATTGTCTGAACTAGATCAAACAGTGCTTTGAGATGTTTTATATGTTTTATTTCCTGGGCTTTGGAAAATGTTAGAAGAGCAAGGGAATATATAATTGTTGAAAGAGAATGGCCTCCGCAAAGCTGCACATCAGTGTGTGGAAGCAAAATACTAAACATTTTTTATTCTTAATAAGTTATTTCAATCTGCTTTTAGTTTGTGATTGAATCATTTAAAAATGTCCTAACTTTTTTAAAAAAACAGTATCTTTTTCAGGTGTTGTAGAATTCAAGCACTTCTAGTACAGAAACTTAAATTAAAAATTTGTGAAAATAGAAACATAAGATTTTTTTTTTTTTTTTTTTACTATGACTATAGCACCTCCCCATCAAATGGAAAATAGGAAGAAATTCCTGCATTGCTCTATTTTACTCTCTCCAGATTATTTTTTTGAATTATATTACTGCAAGTAGCCTATTATTTGCCAAGTACAGTTTGCCATGGGCTAAGAAACTGTGAAACTTGTTGATAGAAGGAATGCAGAGGAATCACAGTCTTGGATGTAACTGTACTGTTGCACTGAATCTGTCTCCTTCTGTGGTATGCCTGTGAGCATATAGAAACATACAACCTTTCTAGATCTGTCTGAAAACATTAAACAGAGTTTAGCATATGAATATTTTCTCTGGCATACGTACCAAAAAGAAAAATTACAAAGCCAAGTTACTGTGGCTTTTACTTCAACAAATAGATAGGAGTTGTATTGTTCTGTAAAAAGTTCTATGACACCAGGACTGTAATATTTTCAAGATCTAATCCCACGCAGTCAACATAATATGGGATTGCACTATACTGAGAGTCAGAGAGAGTTTAGTGGAATCACACCCTACCTTCCCTGGGACAGGCCCAACAAGCAGACAGGACACATGACACAGAGGATTCCCCTTCCTTTCTCCACCTGGCTGAGCACAGTGCCAAGGAATAGGGGGGAATGACAAGGTCCTGCACAGTGCAGCAGGTGGATCTTGTCTGTGACTACCCCATCTTCCCAGATGCCTTTGCATAATAGGTACAAGGCTCTGAAAACTGAACCAAACAATAATGAGGACAGTGGTACATCTAGGATGGAAATGTTGCCAAGGTAAAATCTTCCTACACTCTACATCAAAACTACTTCCAAACAAACAAAAAAGATGGCTCACTGTCATAGGAGGCTCCATTCTGAAGGGACCAGAAGACCCAACATGGAGACCAGACCTTCTTCTTAGGGAAGTCTGTTGCCTCCCTAGGGCCCAGGGTAAAGATAGGAACAGGAAGCTTCCTAGCCTGATACAGCCCTCAGACTACTGTCTGTTACTGGATTTTTAGGTAAGCAGTGATGAAGCTTGAACAAGACATCTGAAGACAATCAAGAGATACTTCACGGCCTTTGGACAACTGGTTAGAGGATCTGGAGCACAACTAGTATACTTCTCTATCCTTGAAGTTGCAGGGAATGACAAGGGAAGAAAAAGGAAGAGCCAGTAGATCAATACCTGGCTCCAAGCCTGGAAGAATTTTTGATCATGGGTTGATCTGTATGACACCAGGCCTGCTGACAGCGTAGAATCATAGAATCACTATGATTGGAAAGGACCTCTAGGATCATCAAGTCCAACTTTTATACCAGCATTTCCCTAACCACTAGACCATACCCTCAAATGCTACAGCTATTCATTTTTTGAACACCTCCAAGGATGTTGACTACACCACCTCCC
>NW_008604907.1:0-57666 GCF_000691845.1 Merops nubicus | reverse complement strand
GGGCCGCCTCGGACACCGCGTGGGGCTCAGCCCCTTGCACCCCCGCGGGGAGCAGGGCAGCCCGGAGGGATGGCCCGGTCTCGGCCTGCGGACCGACCAGTTAGCATCAGACAGCCCCAGGCTGTCCTACAGGGCTCGGTCTATTGCTAAAGGTCAAGAGAAGATGGCAATGGGGGCCGTGGGGACTCCTCGAGCAGGCAATGGTGGGTGAAGGCAACTGCCAGCCTGTTGAAGGTTAGTCCTGAGCCTAGGTTTCCACCTGGTCAGGGCAGAGCCGGCTTTGGTTCAGTGGAGGGGATGGTGAGGTCTTTCTGGCCAACTGGAAGGGCAGCTGAGGTCATTGGACGTTACATATGTGAGCTTTGCTTGGGGTCTGTTCCTGCTTTTCTCAAGGTTTGTTTTCATCTGTGTGTTGAAAGTGTAAAGAAAAAAAAATAATTTCTGTTGCTGGTTTTGATTCAGACGGTCTCCTGACTTCATTTGACTTTCCACATCACATCCAGTGTCTCCCTGGGGAAAGCACATGATAAGAAAAGAGGGAGAACACCAGGACATCCCTTTTTGCGTTTCCAACACAGCTTTCCCCCTGAGTTAGCAGAAAACTGGTGATTTGTGTGTGGCAGGGAGACAGAGAAGAAAAAATGGTCTGTGGAGTTGAGCTAGTAATAAAATCAGCTTTAGTGTTCTTCAGTAATTTGGGGAAAAGAAAAAAAAAAGACTAAAATCAAGGCATACCTTGTACATGTCCTCCCTATAAAACCCTAAAAATGAGAAGTTTTGGCTTTGCAGGAATAAGCTATTAGGGAAACAAAGCAAAACGTCTCCAGCATGGACTCACAATCACTTTTGCAGCCCCCTTAATTGACCTACATTCATTTCAGTTTCCGAGCCATAATTCTTCTGAGT
The DNA here is from genome assembly GCF_000691845.1 of Merops nubicus. NCBI lineage: Eukaryota > Metazoa > Chordata > Aves > Coraciiformes > Meropidae > Merops > Merops nubicus. Next base: position 56,760 of record NW_008604907.1, on the reverse strand, counting down.
TGTTTGCTGAGCAGCTTCAGTATTATTCAGTTTGCCATCTAGTCCATGAGGCTTAGTGGAAATTTCTGGTTTGTGAAACAGCTTTAACCATTTCTCTCTTCGGTGGTGTTTTTATGTCTGTTACGTATATTTTTATGTTGTTTCTGTCAAGTTTCTGTATGGTTTCTTTCTTTGTCGCTTCGGGATTGCTCTGCAGTCACTTGAGATTGCTACATTTTCCCCCAGTTCCAGTGAGACTAGATTTGGGTTCTTTAGCTCTGCCTTGGGAATCCTCTTTGAAGCTGGTGGCTACTTTTTCAGTAGCACACATTCTGGTATTAATTCTCTTATTCATTGTACATAGTCATGTCACTTGGCTTCAGGCACAGCAAACTATTTCATGTTTGCACCACTGATGACTCCTCTGCCCCATTAAGGACTTTTGCTTTCAGCTGTCTCCTCTCCTTATGGCTCCACTGGTAAAAGGTGGCAGGAATACTCAGTGGTTTGGTGCATCCTTTGTTGATGTCCAGTATGCAATAGGACAGCAAAGTTTCCAAATCTCTTACACTTGCCAACATCAGAGATAATGATCTTTTATTTATTTGGTTCTACTGCTTCATGCCAACAGAAGCTAGTGCACGGTAGATAAAAACGGATCGGATTTCTTTACTGCAGTTCTGCACAGATGAATAATAATGTTTAGAACCCACTGCATGCAGCTGATCTGCAGGAGCCCAGCCAGCCGACACCGTGCTGCACGTGTGCGGGTGTGACGCTGAAGATATGCTTTCAGGCAAACCAGCACAGAATTTTGGTCATCTCCAAAGCTGGGAGATGCCTTGTTTCTGTTACAAAAGGAGATTTACACCAGCAGAATCACTTTTCAGGCTGCTTACCTCCAAAATTAAAATAACAGAGGGATACATGTATAGCCAAGTGGTTATTTGCCATCTTTCCCAGTTTGTATGTGAATGTCCTGGAAGAACTGGAGCAATGTTGGGTGCTGGAAGAGCCTGATGTTGTTGTTTGCTGAATGTTCTACCTTAATTCATCATTCATCTGACTGTTCATGTCTGTATTACCTAGAAAAAATTTCCTCAGAAGAAAAGAAAACGATAAGAAAATCCATATTGGTTCAGGTTGCGTCCTTGGAAGAAGAAAGCAGTGGTGGTGGCACAGAAGGAAAACTTAGAGTAAAATGTTCACGGTTCTGATATGTTTTCTATGAGCTATATATGAGCTATGTATTCTGTTATTATTTTGCTGTTTTGAGAGTATAAGTAGTAGGCAATAATAAGCTTAAGATGTTTCTCTCACGGATAGCAATGTAGTAATGTAATCTATGTATGCATATAGTTCTGTGTAGTACAGGATCAAAGATGAACCTTAAGCCATAAAATAAACAAGTATGTCAATATAGCTTTGATTTTGCTTGCTGTTATGTACCTTACGAGTGTTAGCATTCAGTTAGAACACATAGTAATACTTAAAACTGATGCCATTTAAATCTCCTTAGAGGCAGTTTCTCGACATGGGATCATGGTTGATTTAATACTGCAAATAAAAGCTTAGGATCTAATTTCTTTAAAAGAAAGATTTTGATCACAGTCTGTCCTGAATTATAAATTGTCAGCATGATATAGCTCTTGTTTTGAAGAGATGTCTTTTAAATAAGGAAAAGATAAACAATATCTTGGACATAAGCATTTGCAATCCTTGCTGCTGTCTGATCATGTCTATGACATGATTAAGCAGAAAAATCCTAGGAAAAAAGGCTATTTCCTTTGTGTGCATGAGGACAACACACATTAGACTTCCTTATGATTTTCCCATAGCTTAGACTGCTTTTTTTTTTTTGTTGTTCTGTGTGCATAATGCTGTCAGGGCACACTTGGTATCTTGAGAGCCAGTGTTGGCAGCCTCATTCTCCATCCCCTAGACTCCCCTTCTGCAATTTCAAAATAATATGTACAAACACTTGCACCTACACTTAATTTGGGGAGCTGCAAGAGCACAAAAACTTAGTGAAAGCATTAGAAATTATTGTTGCTTTTTACTACCTTCCATCTAAAGTTCACAAGAAACCTCACAGGTAAAGATATTTTGTGAAATTTATTCCTTTATAAGTTAAATAAATTAAACACTTTTGTCATTATGGTTTTGGTTTTGGTTTTTTTTTTTCCTTTTTTTTTTCATTATTGGACATTTATCATTACTTTTTTTTTCACTAGAATGGTGCAAGTTCCAGGAAGGAGAAAAGTAGAGGAAGCAAAAGACAGACATAGAAGTGTCCCATGGACAAGTAGGGTGAAACCAATATATATGTTCTTCACGAGATACCCAAACCCATGTCCACAATAAGAGAACAGTTAAACAAAACAACATAAAACCTGTGTACTTTGTCAAACCACAGGCCCATCTAGTCCCGTGATCTCTGACAGCGGTCGGTAATATGAGCCCACAAAAGCACCAGAAAAGCAAAAGCTCGTTTTGCCCTTGATACTCTCTGTCTTCCAGCACTTGGGTTCAGGGATTTCCTGAGATAAGTCTTGGCTTTTAAAAGTCCTTGCTGTAATTTCATTTTTAGGACTTGGGTCACTTTTTGAACTTTTAGCATTTACAGTGTCCCAGAGCATGGAGTTCCACAACATAATATGTGGTGTGTGAAGATTCAGTAGGGGTTTTAATATTTTAAACCTTGTACCTGCCTATTTCATTTGATCCCCAGCTCATGTATTGGAAGAGGCTGTGAACAGGGGCCTCCCAGACAAGTTCCCTGTGCTGGTCCTGATTACAACTTTGCTGTACCTCCTCAGTTACCTGTTTTTGAGAGCTGGTGAATCTTTGACTCCTTAGCCATTCCTTACTTGTTAGATTGTACCATGCCTGTGATCATCCCTGCTGCCCTGCCTCTAGCCCTTCCCAGTCTGCTGTGTCCTTTCAGAGGCAGTAGGACCAGAACTTCATGCGGTGTTCAAGACAGACAAACCAGCCATTTATACAGTGGCATAATAATGTTCTCTCTTTCATTCTTTGTTTCTTTCCTAGTAATTTATAATACTCACTTATTCACTGTTAGTGAACAGTTAGTTTTTACAGGACTACCTATTAGAACCCCAGATCTCAGTCCTGTAGCAGTAATAGTCACCTTGGAGAACATCGTTTTGTGTAGACAGGGTTTTTTTCCCTCCAAAGAAACTACTTCATATTTGTTTATCTACATTGATTTCAATTTGCCTTTTTATTGCCTACTCACTCAGTATTGTGAGGTCTTTCTTTGTAGTCAGCTCTTATCTTAGCTACCCTGAATGAATATCAGCAGCAAAGTTTGTCACCTCACCATTTATCCTGTTTTCCGACTCATTTATAAATAAATGAGCAGCTCCCAAGTTTCAGCACAGATCCCTGCAGGACTCCATCATTGACCTCTCTCTGCTTGGAAAATTGACAGTATTCTCCTACCATCTGTTTCTAATTATTCATCCTTGCAAGGACATTTATTTTTTTTATTTTATTTATTTTAAACTCTGGGAGTTTAGGTTTTTTAAGACTTATGAATGACAGATTTATCAAATTCATTTTGCAAACCCAGGTGGACATTATTTTTTTACTACTTTGGAGAACTCTAGTAGTTTTGTGAAAAGTGACTTAAAATGGGTGTATTGTGTTACTTCCTTTCATCACACATATATGGCATGTTTGTGCACTTGCTGACAGACTGTTGCTTTCATTGTTCTTACTGATTTACATGGTGGAGGTTTCAGTCTTTCTGTGGCTCCACAATTTTTCCCTGGACCTGTTTTAAACCAGTTTTTAAAACCTGTCTCATATTACTCTGTTGCTAGCTATTTGGAGCCAAAACAGCCAAGAGAGAGGTTATTACCTGCCACAGTTAAAAGTTCATTTAGAACAGGGAATTGTTTCAGATGGAAATGGTGAAATTCTTCATTCCAGTTGTGTTGTTGTTTGCCTTTATGCTTGAAATCAGTCTGCAAGACCAGGTGACTTTTATATAAGAGTCTTAAAAGGCTTGACCTTGATGCTCTTGGAGCCTTTGTTACTGCTGCTTGTCAGATCTTGATACAGGGGTAAGTTCCAGGAGGCTAGAAAAAAAACAAGTCTTGCACCAGTGTTTTAGCCGGGTGTCTAAGTGGAGTCAGACAAAGATGTTTATAGCCTCAGTATCCTTAACAGTTAGTTGGGAGAGTAATACACATTTATGGATACTGAACTTTACAGGTGGCACAAAAATTATTTGTTGAATAAATTATAGTTATTTGTTTAATAAATTACGGTAAGCATAACTTATCCCATAGACTGATTTGGATGTCATAATGTCCTGGGTTTGCTTCAGCAGCCTGTATTTTAATATACCAAATGCGATGTAAGACTTCTGGGGATCAAAATGTAGGAGACATCCTACTGATGGAAGGATTATGGAAATTCTGTGTTATGGAAAACAGTTACTTAGAAGAGAAATCAGAAGTTGTGGTAGATGGCTTCTGCGTGTGACCTCTCACTGCAGTGCTGCACTTAAGCCCAATGTGGTCCCTAAATGTGTATGCAAAAAATGGGACTGCCATTATCCGTGTACCCCAGCTGTAAAGAGAGAGGTACACGGGAGGCCAAAGGGAGAGGAAGGCAAGTCCAGGAAAAGTGACCAGGTTTTTGAGCTGAGTTTCAGCATCTTTAATAGGGCATTAACACCTCCCACCCACAGAGTGGGCTGACTGAGGTTATTTAGTGGTCCGTGAGCAGTAGTGGGTGTTGGTAGAAAATTCTGAAAAATCAGAGATGCTGAGGGCTCTGCCTATAGTAAAATGAGGATTGCCTCCAGATCCTGGGGAAGTGAGGTGCTGGAGCTGTGTGTGCAGGCAGGGAGCAGGGAAAGAGCTGGGTGCTTTGCCTGCCAACAGATAGACTGTTGTCTCATGAAGCCTATAAGGACTTCTCCTAATTGAAGCAGGCCTGCCGCATGTGCTTCTTTTTCCCAGAGGAGAAATCTTCATTCCAGTATGATTTCCTGTGCATTCAACTCCAGAGGAAAGTTCCCCTCCAGGCTTAATGGAAATCCCCAGGGCCTGTCTCATCCATGGGCTGGGAGTGCCCCATGGCAGCCTCCACTCTGCTGCTGTCACACTGGCTGTGATGAGTATTGCCATACCGGCCTGGGGAGTGCCTGTGCCCTGATGTGAGTTGGAACGTTCTCTGGCTAGCTTGGAAATATGAAGAACTGAAGGTCTGATTGGCAAGTTGTGGATGAAATGAGTGACAAGGCTGTATAACCATTTCCGTTTCATCACTTTGAAGTAAACATTTTCATGTATTTCATGCTTTGGCTATAAAATGAAACTAAAAGCTGTATCCTGTGAACAGTGGAAATGAGGGAGGAATGCTTTGCCCCAGTGTCCCTTCTTCAAGTCATTTCATTCCACAAAACCCTGTGTGCCCACAATATCAAAAGTTTTCTCCTGCATCCAGTCATCTCTCGCCTTCAATAGCTAAACTCTGACTCCTCACAGTCTCTTCATCTGTGTAGTTGACAAGAACACAATATAAGTTATAGCTGGCAGAGAACTATTTGCATGTTGATGTTTGCAAGTTGCTACCTAGATTTGATAAAGGTTAAGCTATCCCTGACTTTCTGCTGCTGGGAATTTGGCAGCCTTTCTGCTCTGCCCAGGAACCAGCTTTTTCACAAAATTTGCAAAAGTTTAGTATCTTGGAGGCATGTAGCATCAATCAGATTTGGTTAAAATTGGTCATCAGCCTCAAAATCACACAGCCTCATCAGTCTTTCTCCCAGAGGGAAGCTAGCTAAAATGTATCATTTAAGAAGTGTATGTCATTTATTTGTATGCGTGATTGGAGATTTTGATAGCAAAACTTGTTTTGCAGAGATAAAGGTGTTTTGGGAATGGAGGAGAGATATTTTCTTTAGTTTTAGAGTGTAATAAAAATTTCAGCATCTTATAACTCTCCCAATGGCCATTTATGAATGTCCTGGGGGTTGTGGTCCACTGTTTGAAAAACACTAAGATAACAGAATAGTAAGATATAAAAGGAAACTGGGAGGGATTTTAGAAGAGTACAGTATCTGGGACAGAATCTAAAAGAAGACAGTATCACCTATTGAAATGTGTGGAACTGAGAACTTGAATACTGTTGGGAAAGAAAAATGGGAGTGACATTTTGGAAAGCAGCTGGTGTTGGCACAGCTCTTCTTTCTTGAACCTGAAGGGGCTTCACTAGCACAGGATATGGCTGCTGCCGAGTTCTTTCAAAAATTCCTTCTAAAAGTTTAATGAAAAAAATTGCTATATAGGAAAATGAAGCCAGGAGGAGAAACATATGGATATTAGCAGCAGTAGAAGGCATGGAGTAGAAAAAGTCTAGATTTCAAACAGTAAGGTTATTTTACCTTTTGAGAAGTGAACCTTTTTAGCACTGTGGTATAAACAGCATTAGCTTTGATCTTGCAAGCATAAAGACAGCAAACATATCAGAACAGAAAATCTGTGGTATGATCAGAGAGTGTGGACTCAATATTTGAAAACTAACAAGATTCAGCAGTGAGGAATGGCAGGGTCACAGTAGTCAGGCATCACAAAGGAAAAAATAAAACCATTTTTTCTCAGAAATGGTGAAATGAAAAAAAAGCCATGAACAAGCCTAGAGCCTGAAAAGTGCAGAATTCGATAACATCAGTTGCTATCAGCATTGTTAAAAGCAGAGTGGCAGCATGACAGAGTGAATAGCTAGAATATGCATTGCTGTGTGGAACAGTGTGCAAATCCCAATTACCAAGAAAGAATTATGGCTAGAATCCTTAAGAAGGGGAATATAATAGACTTCAAGATCTATCTGTTCTAAGAAAGATATTATCCATCTTCACGTTGGCATGCAGAGATGCAGAAGACTTGAAAGAAGCTGGCCTTAGCGTAAGAAGGTCATATGTACTGGGAGGAAAGTTTCTTTTATTTTCTCCTTGAGAAGCCAGATGCAAATTTATGAATTTCATTGACTTTAAAAGGTAGCTGACGGCTTCTGTGGAGAGCCTCTTTGACACAAGTACATCATGTGCTATTTCAGAGAATATTATTCAATCAAGTAATTGAGACTGCATCAGAAGGAGAGAGCTACCGAATAAATGGTTTGAAATAAATTATTACAAACAGTTGATGAGTTGTCACACATTCCACTTTCCTTATTTTTCTGGTTATCTTTCAGAAAGGAAAAGTTCATAGAAAAGAGAGCTAGACATGCTGTACTTGCAAGGTCAAAGACAAATATTCTAAGTTGAAAGGTTTAGAAAATGCTGCTTGTGAAACCCTGGGAGGTTCGTTTACTGGTAGAAGTCAGAAGTCATGTGCCTTACAAGTAAAAGTTCATTGAATAAGGTGAGTGATCTCATTCAATTAACCTGGCCAGAATGTGTCTTGTACTTCTACACTAAGCTGCACCTCTGCAACCTCCACCCTACAACACTTTATTTGTCATGATGAACTTCATGTGCAGTGGAAGTGCGTATAAAGCAGGACAAGGTCTCCTAAGATCAGGGAAGATTTTAGCAGAGAGGGGAGGAGGGTTGGCTAGCAGCAAGGTATATTCCTCCCATCTGACCTCCTGCCTCTTCCTCTGCAGTAACAGGCTTCTGGAGTGGCTGCAGAAAAACAAATGCTCCTCAGCTCTCTCTAACATGGAGTCTCTTGAAGTGGACAAGAGGAGTCTTGGAGAGGGTTGTTTTTGCAACAGCCCAGATGACAGCATATAGGCATGAAACACCTTCATAAATGATCCTCTGTTTCTTGGAGATTAACAGTCTTAAAAGTTGGGCTCAGACATTTCCATATCAAGTTGATCTCCTCAGCTTTCTAGGGCCCAACAGAGGAAAGCAGTGGCTATACCTGTACCTGCAATTCAAGCATTTCCAGAAACACCCTCTGGTACAAAATCAACTGGCACACTGGCCAGTGGCCATACTATTACATTTTTTACCTTCTAAAACTGGATCACCAGACTCATACTGCCTATGGGGAACCAACCATTCATGGCATGTCCTAACTTGCAAATTGTGCCCTGGCAATATTTTGGAAGGTTGTCACTTGAAACAGACTGAAAACACTCTTGTGACACATGCTGTGGGACAATTATAACAATTTAATAGTGTAGACAGTTGAGTTTCAATGCCCAGGAATGCTCTCTGGCACTGCTTAATTTATCCATGTAGACATAAACAATAGGTAACAGAGTCTCAAAATGAGGAGCTCAAGAACTATCTCTGCAGGAAAGCTAAGGTGACATGGAATTTAGTCCTTTAATTTAAACCAATTTATAGCTGCGACTCAGTGCTATAATATTAATTTTGGATTGTCTTTGTTTAAATTAACAAAAAAAAATATGTGGATGAAAAACTTGCATGAGGTGTAGTTAGCTTTGAAACTAGACTTAGAAATGACCTTGAAAAAGAAAGATGTAACCTTTGTTAAGAGGAAGAAGCCATCAAAAATGTAAAACAAGCCACAAAAAAGTTTTTCTCCTTGATGTAGTGGGAGAATGTTACCCATGAGCCTAAACATCATAAATGAATCTTCTCTCTGATGTAGACTGCATGTTTCAAAATCAGATTTCCCCCAGGTATTTTCACCTTGGCTAGTACATCTTTGAACACTATAAAACTTATGCATTGAGTCTACTTGAGAGACATTCAGTGTAGCTTTGCAAGGAGTTAATTCAAAGTTTTAAGATTAGTTCCATGAAGGAAGTATTAGACTACGCATGAAAATAAAATTATTCATCCTTGTAGCTTTATGTTCCTCTAAAGAAAGTTAATTATTACTTGGTTGCTGTGTCTTAGTATTTAGCCTTCCTATTACTGAGGAAGTCATGTTAGAACATCAGTAAAATAAAATGCTTGAAATTGTGATTCATGGTCATTATACTAGAAAAATATAATCCAAAATAGTCCAAACATGATGATAGCTTACCAGCCACAATCGCTTGTGTTTAGTTCACATCAGGCAGTTTTATTTGACTGGATTCATCAGTTAATATGACATCATCAGGTGGCTCACCAACAGTCATTTCCAGCCTGATACGTCACCGTTTGGCAGCCTTGAGGAGCGAGGCGATAGTGGTGGCAGGGACTCACTGATGCAGAGCGAAAGGCCATGCAGCTGAGGCTGGGTAGCAGTGAGGGGAAGGAGCACCCGGCTCTGCCTGTTCACCAAAGGGTGGCAATGGGATGGCAATGTAATGTGGCTGTCAAGAGGGCCATATGATCCTGGCAAGGACTTCTAGCTGATCTGGGGTGATGTTGACATCATTACGTGATGCAGTGTGATAGTTCATGTGGGATTCTGGAAACTGATGTCCAATTCTGAGATGGCAATAGCTGTAGAAAGGAAGACTGGTGACTGGTGACATTTCTTGCAAGGAGCAAACTAGGAGAGTTTGGTTACCTTAATGTACAAAGAAGAAGGTTGATAAGATGTCCATGACTGCTGTCTAAAAAACACATGGAAGGGCTAAAAAACAATGGAGAGGGAAAATAATTGTTTAAGTCAGTGGTTTTCACTCTGATTTGATTTCCTAAACTTTTTCCAAAGATGATGCTACATGCCTTGTGGCATTGTTAGAGCAAATTGCAGCCTGTTAGGCCTGCTTTGCTTCACGACACTTTAAAAATCTCAGAAATAGTTGATGAACCTCTCCTGGGTCCATGGACCATAGTCTGAAAACTAATGGTTTTAAACTTGGGGCTAACTGTGGGACAAGAATAAATGAATATTATCTGGATATAAATCACTTCAGCATGGAAATTAAAAGAAGGTTTCTCACTATTACAGGAGCAAGGTTCTGCAAGGGTTTTCTAGAGGAAGGAGATTTGATAAAATACTGAGCTGTAGACTGGAAATAGATGAGTGTCTGACGGAGATTACAGCATGTGGTGGTTGTAACAACATGCCTTGTTCCTCTCTTCCTCATTTCTCAGAAATAATTCATTTAGGTGAATGCTCTTTTCTATTCTACTCTCATTTCTGTTCTGTTTTTTAAACAGTACCACTCTTGTCTTGGTGCCTTTTAGGGCTAAAACCAGACAGTGATCAAGATCTGTAGATCTGTCAAGTGGGGCTCCATTTTTGCCTGGCATTCTGACCAAACAAGCAAGGGTTTTCCTTAAGTTCTATAAAATATTGTCAACAACAGCTGCTGCAGGAGCGTGCTTCATGTTATCCCTTTGCATTCAACACTTTCACGTGACTTGGATATTTAATTTCCTTTAAGAAAATATAATTTGTCAGCTAAATACTGATATTTAGGAATGGAAGTACTTGAAAAATGAATCTTTAAAGTATTCTAAAATACTAACTTTTCAGGAAAAACAGTTTAAAAGTTATCAGTTTTATGACTAATCTGAGGTCTAGTTTTGTTAAGGATGTTTCCTTGGGAAGTTGTCCCTTGTTATGTCTCCATGCACCTAATTATTTTTTGATGCCATGCTGCTATGTCAACGATCTTTGTAAATAGCTAAGAAACATGTAAAATCTCTGATCTTGTTGATATGCTACTGGATGCTTCATTTTTTGTGTGAACAGGTTTGTGTAAAATGCATTGGATATTGTAGAAAGAACAGACTCTTCAGGTGGTCTTTGCTTATGCAGGATGGGGAGCAGAGCAACACGGAGTTCCCTCTCCTGTCTTTCCTGCCTCCTTTCCTGCTTCCTGTGGCAGTCTGAGAGGGAGAGAGAGGAGGGAGCACTTCATCAGTCAGATAAACAAGTGTTCAGTGCATCAAACAACGGTATAGAAGGCACACTCTGAGCTTCAAATGAAACACTTTTGATCTTGTACATTTTGTATGAAAACTATTGCATGCAGTATGAATACTTAAAAATATCTGTTCGGGATTTTACACCCTTAGGGACAGATCTGCAGATACAAGTATCTGGCTTTAAATTTAGCCTTACTGAATTCAGTGAGTTTCTATTTGAACCCGAGGTGGTATATTTAATAGTTGAGCGTTAAACGTGCAACATTTAATTTAGTTTTAATTGTATAGCATATTAGAGGAATTGTGCTGAGGCAAAAGTGAGGTTGTCTGGGAAATTGTAACTGCATTTTTGTATCTTCTCAGGAGGTGTAATTCTGTTTATTCCCTGGGGCTGCTTTTTCCCAAGTCAAGCCTGAACCACATGCAAAGTGCAGTTCTACAGACAGCTTCATTTTACTTTACACTCCATCAGGGGATGAGTAAGTGTAGATACAACAGCAAGGATGTGCCAGAGAACATGCAATGAAATACCTGGCTACACACATCTGCCTTAGCCTGTCAGACTGCAGTAAGGTGGTACCAACATCAACCTTGGCAGACCTAACCTGTCTTTGGCAAGGCCAGTCAAGTGTTTCTGCAGTGAATCCAGGAGCATCCAGAATCAATCATATCTTAGGATATGATGTCAGTATGTGGAGGCCAAGCCATCAAGCAGTTAAAATGCCTCAAGGATCCTGTTTGACCTCTAACAGCTTTTCCAAAAGAACATAGGTCTTCCATAGGTCCTCTGTCATCTGTGCACAAATGTTTCACAAGTGGTAGAACAGCTCGAGTGGCGTCAGGCACAGTGTGCTACAAGTGAATCAGATCTTAGCTTCTACTCTTTACTTGCCTGTAAAACACTTTCATCTAGGTTTCACAGTCTGGAGCTGTATCCCACCCTCTCTGGTTATGAAGCCATCCTGGTCTCAGACACGTAGTTAGTCCAGGATATGAGCTGTTCTGAATGGAGCCACTATGCATGTGTGGCATGGCTGTTTGTTCTATCATCTGGATAAGCCTTCAGAGATCCTGGAGCTGACCGAGTGCCTGTGCAGCCCTCTAAAACTGCCTGCTTGTGCTAGTGGTCTGCAAGGGGACCATCCATGGGCTGACTGTAAGAGTGTGTTCGTTTTGGTCAGGAGTCCATTTTTAAAGTCCATCTTTCAATGGCCCCAGCTTACTACAGTTTGACTTGCATCATGGAGCAGTCTTGGGATGTGCAAATTGACTCTCTTTCTAAATAAGCTGAACCAGATGTCCTCCAGGAGTACACCTGATGCATTTCTATCATTAATACATGTGCCTTCCATTAGACCAAAATAGTTGGTAGTAAACTGCTGTGAAGTAAAATCTCTGAAATGTGCATTGGGGATATTCTTAAGTCTTAAGCACCGTTTCACTTTTTAGATCCACTCTGTTGCAATACACAACTTGCTAATGTTGGTATAAGCTATGCTTTCATACACTGGATTTTATTAAATTAGGCTTGCCTGTGTCTTGGATTTATAAAGTTCAGTTTTGGGATGATTAAAGAAGTGTCTTAGTTTCTTTTTAATGTGCTTTTGCCTGGGATTAAAACAAAACCGCAGTATCATCAGTGCAAGTATCAGAAATATGATAAAGGAATTTGAATTATCTGATGTTGAAGATTAGTGGATAGTGTATGAAGAGCTGCTAAACAGGTACTGACAATTGCAACAATTGCTAAACAAAGCTGTTGTTATTTATTGCTTCCATTTATCATAGTACTAAAAGTCAGGTTCTTAGCTTTTAAGCAAATTCTTCAGTCCTGCTGAGCTTCAGTGATACTTGTCAGAGGAAGAAATGCAGGTAATAATGTGTACTAACTTCATTTTCTGAAAAATTTTAATAGTCTAAAGTGAAATTGCATTAGTATTTTTTATGTAAGTTCTGCAGTGCCTTAGTTCTTGATGCTGTATCCTCAACAGACATGGTGTTGGGTCATTAATTTGTATGTGGTTTTAGCCAATTGAGAATATGAGTAAGGAAAGTCATAGTAAATGAATGCTCATTCTTTTGTTCTGTAAAATAATGTACTTAAACTGTGATTTCTCAAGCTCTTCTAGAGTGCATTGTGCTGATCCAGACTCTGTTAGTGTCAGTGAAAAGCTGCCCCTTTGTTTCAACAGAATCCATCAGCTGAGCAAAGGATTTAAGTGTGTGCTCTCATGGGTTGGAAACATGTTCTAAGTGCTTGGCTTAATTGAAATCCACAAGAAATACCCACTCATCGGAGGTTATGGATGCCAGTCAAGTATTTCCTGGATACCATTTTTCATTATTTATACTAATACGTGCATTAAAATAAGTGATAGGTTAGCAGATCCATACCAGAAATCTAAGGGGTTAACTTCTAAGAACTGTTCAGCAATCCTGACTTGGTACTGAGCAATCTTACTCTTGCAAATAACCCCATTGTATCTATGCCATTCAGTATTAGAGGAGCTATTAATTCTTGTGTTGTATGACATTATATCGAAATCTCACTGCACACTTGCAATGTTCAATATCCTGCTGTACCATCAGATGAAACGCAGCATGACTCCACAAGAAGAGAAAATTTGTCTTTATGATGTAAACATAAAGTGAGCCTTGTGCAATCAATTTTATACCCAGTTAGGTCTTTTAAAGAGGAATGGGTATCTGGTCATTTGGTACATAACAGACTGCTAGAGTCCTAGCTAGCTGCATTAGGATGCAGTGACAGGCAGTAGGGTGGGAGCTGATGCATCCTGTACTGCTGCAGAGCTTAGTACAAGTTAGCATGAGTGAAATGCTTTCATTAGCTTATAGCTAGTGTACCAAATTGTCACATGCTGTAAACTGTATAAGCACATATTGTACAAAAAGGTAGATAGCAAGAATGGTACTAGTAGCAGATTAGAGAGTGAGTTGCAAAATGAAGTATTATACCACTCTTCAGAAAGTATGATGTAAGTTTAGGCTTAGTGCAGTGTGAGTCTGTCCCCTGTATAGCGAGTAGTTGGTCCAGTTGCTGTCTGTCAATGTAATCAAAGACCATAGGGGGGAAAGTAAAGTGTTTGCATAATTAAGATTATGAAGATAAACTGCTACCTAAGTAGCCAGACAGATGGCTGTCAGTAATGCGCTTATGTTTCTTACACAAGTAAGTAATAATAAGCATCCAAACTTCACAGTTAACCAAAGCAGTGTGAAACCTTACATTCAGGTTACTGCTTTCTGTCCCACCCTCTCTCCTTCCCTCTCTTTCCATTGTGTTTTGTGTTCCCACAGAATTAGGTACCTACTGCAAGCCCCCTGGAGCAGGGACTGGATTTGATTTGATGTTTGAAAAGAGACCAGCGTAAACTGAATCCCAGTTGTGGCCTCCAGCCTTGACTGCCATGCAAATTGCAGTAAAAACCATAATTATTGTTTGAATTTTATTTGCGTAGTGTGAGTAGCATGAGCTTGATGAGCTACCGAATTTGCAACGGTAGTAGCTATGTACTGAACAGAGCCTGCTGGGCGACCTTGGGTAAGCCCTTTCACCTTTCTGAGTTTTCCTGGTCGTAAAGTGAGAGTGAGACAATTCCTCAAAAAAATGTTCCACAGGGCATGGTCTGCTATTACTGCACAGAACTCACTGCATGCAGATTCTGTGTCTGCTTCATGCAGCATGAGCCCTCACCCTTAGGAAAACTCAGAGATCTCCAGGCCATCTTAGTAGTAGTCAGTGTAAACAGGGAAAAATGGGAATTACCCAGAATAGGAAAAAAAAAAACATATTTGTGGCTGTACATCACTGTGAGCAACCATCTGTAGGATGATAAATAGTGGCATACATATACAAACACACTGAGTTGTCGATCCAAACAACATATTCTGTGTGTTTATGTCTGCATTAATGAGGTACTCAGCTTGGTTCTGACATCTGTCACTTTGCAGTCATGGCAGTGCAGATCTGAATTTGAGAACAAATTTCATGGGGATTATTTTAGCCTTTCATTCCATGCACTGGAAGTATGTGTGATGCAACTTGTTTGTCCAAAACAGGTTTTCCCCTTGGATGACAAGACCACAATGGCTGGACGATATAAGCTTGATGATGACATGGCTTGAAATGCATCAGTTCAGGAACCCAAGCAAGTACTGAGGTCTTGGTCATCATGGGCAGACTTGAGAGGACTGCTGTCATTACAGAGAGGAATGACTGACAGATAAGCAAGGTTTAGCTGATCCCAATTATTTGGTCACTTCAGCATTCAGCAGTGTGTTACACTTCCTTTTTGACTTGCTTTTTCTTTCAGAGAACTACAGCAGATCCAAATGTGTAGCTTATGGGTCAGTTACTTACAGTGTCAGTGAGTGCTACCACAGTGATTGTCTTTTGAACTTAAATGAGTGACAGATTGTTCAGACCACTGGTTTTCAGCATCCCCAGCATACTGGCATGCAGTAAGGTCTTCTGTTGGCAAGAATTGCTGCAGGAAGCAGAAGTACATTTGATACCCCAGGAGTTACCAAAGATATTCAAGCCACATCGCGGGATCATGCAGTTGAGTACACTAGCTTTAAGTTCCTACAAGAGTTAGAATTTCATTTTTCCATCTTCCTCTATGTGTTCTAGTAGTTCAACAATGACTGCGTTGAGTGGATAGATGGTGGCATGCAGGAGAGGTGTCGTACGTAGAGAAGAGGATCTGTTTACAGGGTGACTTAAGAGGAACAGCAGCCAACACTGATTTTCTGCAGCTGGGTGTAGAGGGGCAACCTCACCTTGATCAGAAGGACTAAAACTTGGAGGCTTTCAGTGCTTTCCACTATAAATCAGAATTTAGTTTATCTCATTAATAAAAAAGGAGGACTTTCTTCTTCACTGTTGGCCCCACTTACAGAAGTATTTTTCTTAGAAATGTATTTACCCTTCTTCAAAATAGTCTGTGCAGCTGAGCTAATTCTCACGTAAGGCATGCTCATGAGAAAATGCAGGTAGCACAGAATTACAGGCATGGGTAATTAAGAACTCTTTGTGCAGCTGGTTTTGCACATGGGCCAGCCATGGTTGATGGCTGCCTAAGTGGGTTCCACTGTAACATTTTAAAAGGAAATGAGTACTCATTTGTGGTGCATTGCTGCAAGCTAGATTCCTGGTGTCTCAAGAATAGAGAAGAAACTGCAAATTGTCTCTTAGAAATTTTCAAAGGCTGTTCACACTATGTATGCTCTGGTTGTCACTTTGCTTGTGGTTCTGACAGGAAAACTGATGTGATCCTGGAAGTAAAGGGATAATAGTGAAACTCCAGGTAAATAATCCTTGCTAATGTACGTGTATATCCATTTCATCTCTAATGCTAATACCCATCTGGGAAGAGTTTCCTTCCCAAAAGCATAAAAGCAATAAGAAGATAACAGTTTTCACCCAAGTGTAGTAATCTGGCATCCAGGATCTGGATACTATTAGTGAGCTGTGGGTTTTAGTGCTACCTGCAGAAATGGTGGACAGCTAATTTCAATTGCAAATGCTTAGAAAAAATGTGGGGCACTGTTCCAGGAAAGCAGTGCCAAGACGGATAGTTTTATTCTTCAATGAATTTTTGGGTGGTACTTACCTTATGTGCTGAGAACCCTTTATAGGTTATTTCTTGAGCCACATTTTCTTGATGGAAGATCTGCTCCACAGCCAGGGAGTGCTTCTGGCTGGGGGAAAAAAAATCCATTGTGTTGGCAGCAAATTTTATGACATATTGGATGATGTCATTAAGGGAGCTGTTAACAATCTGTCATTTAAGGAACAGCTTTGGCTAGTCCAGCGTAAGGGAAGTGATTTAATTCCATGTCAGCTTGGATTTCTCCTATGTAATCAGTGGAGGCCCAGGAGAATTAAGAGGCCCAGCATGATACTCTCCTGATTACTTTGCTGTCATCTCCAATTTATGGCCTAAAATGCATGAGAATAAAGTGTTCATACCCAGAGGAGCTCATGAGGGTGTGTTGCAGGGTGCTCCCACACTTCGTTTAGCTACGGTGATCGTACAGGATAAGCACTCTTGTGCAAGGAGTAACTGAGATGATTGTTGCCTCTAGCTCAGGTTGTGCAGACATGGTTGCTGGGAAGTGGCAGCGGGAAGAGAATCTGCAGGAGGGTTGACAGAGAGGTACATGAGGTAGTGCTTTTTCTGATGGAGAGCTGCACACTAATGCGGCTTGTACCCATCCCCTGAAGTTTATTGTACATGTTAGAGTCCAAGGTGGTCTTTCTCCCCATCCCTGCAGGGTGCAGAGCATGGTGCTGTGATGCAGGTGTGAGGATATAGGATGACAGCTCCAGTTGGTCACCAAAGGATGTGGAAAGTACAAACACAGGTTGCTTCAGAAAAGGATGAAACAATTCAGAGAGATGAGATCCGGTGATAGCTATTGAATTTACTGCTCTGCATGTTAGCCACTGATTAACCCTCTGGGGAGCAGATTAGTGGGAGTAAGGAAGGTCTGATGGTGGACAGAACACTTCATATTCATCTTGCTTCTAATTGTCTGGTGCTGTGTGCTGTCAGAAATGTCATTCCAGTTTAGATGAACCTTTAGTCCCACCAAGTATATCTCTTGTTGTGTATTAATTGCTCCTTTGCAGGTAGGTTTAACAGGTATTTTTTGTTCTTTCTGTGGGGCATGGCATATTCCAACATGAAGTGCCAGTCAAAGAAGTGCCTGGCCATTAGCAACCTGGTTTGAATCTTGAAAGTGCTTTGGGAGACTTTTTCTCTTCATGAAATGAATTTACAGACCCATAGACTAAGGCCAGATGGGTCCTTAGCCAGCTTTACTGGATAACACTGCAGAGTTTTACCAAGCTATTGGTGTACAGAGCCCAGGTATGCCAATGTTTGTTCCTGTACTCTGCTAGAAACTGTAATGAGATGCAGTGAGTGTTTGCTGCCAGGGTCAGGATCATTTTTTTCCCTTCCCAGGAGATGGCTATTGAGTTTATCTTCTCCAGATACCCTATGATTTCAAAAATATAGTTGTGGCTGATTCAGTAAATGTTTTGAGCATAACATCTATGAATGAAAAAGTGCCCTAATGTAGGAGCAGTATCTAATAATACTTAGCATTTATATAGTGGCTTTCAACCATTTCAAAATATTTTGTACACAAGGGTAGGCATGGTTGACAGTATCTCAGCTTTTTCAGTCTCAGCAGCTGAGGACAAAATGCTTTGCTGTCTGCCCATTCTTGTGTTGTACATCAGTAGTGGAGCCCAGAATAGAATCCAGCCTCTTCACTAAGTCATATACTATCAGATTCTCATGTCTAGAGTCTGGTCTACAAATCTGAAGGTTAGCATGACATTCATGTGTACTCATAGATCTCCAAAAAACATCTCTTTGATAAATCTCAAAGTATCTGAGGTACTTGGTGAAATTCTGAGAGTGAGCAACACTGGGGACAAAATGACAATTACCCTAGAAACTGCAGGCTGAGCCTCAGTGGTAAACATTCCCAAGTGTACTTTTGTAGTGGGGAAGAGTGGTTTTTAACCTGAGCAGAAAAAAACAAACAATCAAACAAACAAACATTTAGTGGGAGAAAAATTCAGATATCTAGGTAAAATGATAGGGCTGGATGATGAAGCTATTTAAAAACAAAAAAAGGTTTTTGTGAAGGACAGAAAAATGGCAGAAAGGGTAAGTATGTCTACAAGAAAATTCATACAGTTAAGTGCTAGCATGTAGAGGAGTGTTAGAAATTGGAAAAATATCTGCCTAAGAGACATAAATTTGGCTATGCAATGATTGTCTTTAAAGCAAAGTTTATTACCAAAAATCAGCCCCTACAGGATTTTAAAATAAATCTTAATTGTATAATTTCTAATAAGCTGATAAGCTGCAAGGCTTGCATCCTTTTCCTAAGATTCCTCTAAGCAGGAATCAAAAAAAAAAAAAAAAAAAAAAAGCAGAATGAGATTTTCAGTTTCCAAAAATAGTTTGCCAAGAGAGAAGTTTTTTTTTTTCCTTCTGATTGCAAGAGAAATCACTCTGCAGTGTTTTATTGAAGAACAAGTCATACTGAGTAAAAGAATAATTGATAAGTGATTTTTCTTCCTTTCTATTCTCTAAGCTGGATTTTGTTTTGCTGTCTAGATGAAATATTCACGATGACATTGACCCCTTTCTTGTGCAATTTGTCCAGTGTTTGCTTGGAGATGTTCAGACGTAGTGGAGCAGAAAATCCCTTGCTACAGCCAGCATTTGCTGGGGATTACTCTTCACATAGGTATATGCTGAAGGAGATTCACTGGACAAAGTGATGGAGCAGCTGTATGGTTTCAAGACTAGAACTCTTTTGTGAGTGTGCTTCAGCCAAACACCCTGTCCAAAGATGGAAGGCTGTGTTCTATTTTTATGAAAGGGGTAGAAAAGCAGATGATGTCAAACAGCTCTTTGAAGCATGAATGTTTGATCTTTAGGTTAACAAGAGAGGTGAAGATAGTGCTGCCTCTTTGCTTCTTTTTGATTCCTAGGCAGAGTAGTTTTGGTGTCAACGGGGGCTCCCCATTTCCTGAAGTGATCCCAGGTATTTGCTGATGTGTTGTACTTGACCATGCTGACTTCGCTGCATTGCCGCTGTGAAGGACATTCTTAAGCACAGGGCTTAACTGTCAAGATCAGTGTATACAGAAGCAGGCATGTGTCTTGCAGAGTGACCAAGGGATTTGTGTTCCCCCTTTTGATAACTGGCCAATTTTGCTAGAACTGACTTGGGAGCTCATCAGAGCAGTGGCTTCTCATGGTTTCCCAGAAGCACGTGCTTCTCCTTGGGTACCCAGAGTCATACTGCAAGGGAAACTGCAATCAGAGCACTTAATTACCTACTAACTTCTCCTGCCTCCACAGCCTGTCTCCAGGATTGTGTAGTTGCCTTTTGCTGGTTACAGATGTAATGATGCTGGCAGCAGAGCAGGTGCAACCTGCAGCATGAGCAGCCCCTTGGCTGCTCTGTTCCATGTGTCGGGTGTGTTACAGCAGCCACCTGGTCCAGCACAGGCGTTTTGGGAGCTGGAAACAACGGTGTTGTCCCTTCCAGCCTAAACAGCTGTGTCAGAGAGGCAGAGAGGACAGCATCTTGTGTCCTGCATCCTCCCTGACCTTCTCTTGTGTTCCCTAGATTTCCCATGCCATTTTTATTTCTCTGAACAATCCTCCTCCAAAAGTCTCTTTTCTCTTTTGACTCTGTTTTGCCAGTTGGCCAGAAGGATTTGTGGCAGACACCTGAGAGGGCAGGTCTTACGGAATGTAGCACCAGTTACAGGAACTTATTGCCTGTCAGGATATAGAATGTCTCCTGAGGGGAATGGTACCCCTTTGGTGATGGTGGAAGTCAGGGAAGCTTTCAGTCATAGGCCTGCATCTGCTGTGTGCTACTCCTAGGGCTGCAGGCAAGTAACATTCTGAATTTTATTTCATACAGTCAGATGAGCAGAAGAGGATGTTATACAGGTAAACTTTCAGTTGTGCCAGGTAGTGGGGAGGTGGTTGGGATAATCTGGATGAATCAAAAATATAGATGTTAGCAAACATGCAGATAAGGCAGTAGGAACATGTGCATGGAAGAAAAGCAGGCTTGGAATGTTGGTTGCAGGGTGGAGTAGTCTGTAGGTGATCTCAGGATAAGTATGTGGAGTGTGGTGCTGTGTGAATGCAGCTATACTGTTACCTTTGTGGTTATACACACCCATGGTATGCAGCACTGAAGGTGTCCAGGAGGGTTCTGAGCCCTGTCCAGAAGGTGCTACAAAGACACTACTGTGTCTCTAAAAGTTCCATGTTCAGAACAGGAAAGGCAGGAAGGGAAGCCATGACAGAGAGAAAAGAGGTGACTTAAACATGGTGCACTGCAGAGCCAGGAGCCCGATCCCTATCTGCTGGCTCATGCTCCAATCCCAGCTACTAAGGTCCATTGCCCAAAAGCTGTATTGGGAGGGCTCTTTGGGCTAATGTGTATGGATTGAGCTGAGGTGCTTTTAAAGAATGTTCTAGTAAACTTTGCTGAGAGATATTAATGGCAATTGAATATCATTTTTCTCCACAGTTCTCGTTTCTAATTGCTTGGTCTCTTTCTCTGTGTCAGTATAGCACAGCTTGGCTCTCTGTCCAGTCCATCTCTGCTCCACTGTACTCATGCCAGCTATAAGTTTTTATACTGAGTTCCTGCCATAAATGGACAGTATCAGCTTTCCTAACCTGTTTAACTCACTATTTTTTTCATTATTTGATTATTACAATATCAAAAAGTCTGAGTGCCTTTACAGATGGATGACTAGAGAACATATTTTTGTGAAAAGGATCTCTTTCTTAGTTGGGAAGCAATTCTAAAAATGCCTGGAAAATCCTTAATGATATTTATTCTACTCATCTGACCTAAAAATAGCTAAAGTAGTTTTAGTAAGAATGAAAAATTGCTTGCATATGGAGTTTCAGCTCCAAGTGTAAGGTGACCTATTCTCAGATCAAACAATGAGGTGAAAGTCAGGATTTCCTAGTTTAGAATTGCAGTTTTGATACTTTGCAGAAGTACTCATTGTGGCTTTGAGCACGTCATAGTGTCTCCTTCTTGAAGTCAGTTATGCAAATTGCTTACTATCTAGGTCTGCAGTAACATTTCTAAAAGCACTTAGAAAATCATGTTGTGCTACTTTGTAGTTGGGATGTATTTGTATATAACTTGTATCATCATTTTATGTAGATCAGGCCAGGTTAGTTGGGTTTCCTTGGAAATTATTGTTGGAGAACAAGAGGCTAGTATGTAACCTGCTAGAAGCCTGTTTGAGCCTCAGGAAGAAAAATTTTTCTCACCCTTGCTTTGCTCTCTGTTCTGAGAAGGGTTGGGGTACTTTGCAAATGTCCGTGAGCTGAGCCTCTTAACCCCAGCAGGAGAAGGGCAGCTCTGCTGCTACTTCATGAAGTGAAAACTGAGGTTCAGAGAAACACCCACAGTTTAGAGTCAAGGTTGGGTCAAGTTTGCTTGGGAAAGATGTGACGTGTCGAAGTCCATAGCCTATAGATCTAGTCTCTTAATAACCAGATTACTGCTGCTATGGCTGCTAAACATTTTCCTCTAAATGGAGCTTCATGCAGAGTTGTAACTGCTTGAACCTGGGAAGATTGGCACTGTATTAGCTAGAACACGACCAGTGACCCTGACATGAAAATATGGCCTAGATTAACCAAAACTTCAGTGCTGTATTTTCAATGAGATATTTAGTATTGAATGACCTTTTCTATAATTCTCCTTCCGTGACTTGTAAATAGAGATGAATCCCAGGTTTGTCTAAGGTCACAGTGCTGAGGTGCAGCTGATGATAAGCTTACAGTAAAACTGTGTAATGAAAAGCCTGTTACTGTGAAGACTCTCAGATGACAGTCCCCTCATGTGCAAGCAGGGGGTCAGGGACCCCTGAGTAATGTGGTCTGTAGGAGTCTGATGCACAGGGGCTGGAAAGGCAGCACACAGTGTTCAGTGCCAGAAGGACCTTACTTCAGCTCTGTGTAAGAGCCTGGAGAGTAGCACAAGGATGCGGTAAGAAGGAAGAAGTGCCTTTTTGTGTCTAAGACATTGGGCACTGGTCATCAAGCTGATCTACGTGCTATAATCTTGCCTGGAGAGTGAAGTGCCTTTTCTTACATCTGAAAATTCTGTCTTCGTTGATTTCCACAAACTATAATGGCAAAGCGTACTGCACTGAAAACATAGCCTGACCTTCTGGTTAATGTGTTCTGCAGGGCTTCCCTGAATTAATTCAGGTTTGAAATAAAAAAAAAAAAAATGGGGAAAAAAAAGGAAAAAAAAACCCCTAAATTCTCCTGCCAGTCCATCAGATTCCTAACCACCTCATATTTCAAAACTTAATTGTACTACTTCTACTGCAGTTACTATTTTTTTTTTTTTTCCAGTTTCTTTCTAGTTCAGATCTGGATTGGCGAACACTGTAGAGTGTTTCTTCCATTCTCCCTAAAGGCTTTGCATAGGCAGTGGGCTGTAAGGAAGGGCTTGTTGCAGAAACACTGGAAGATTGAGTAGGGATGGGGTGAATCTAGTACACTTTGCTGCCATGCAACTGAGAGAGTATAAAGGAGCAAATGTACCCTGCACAGAAGCCTGGAAGCAAAGGACTGTGAGAAGACAGAGGTCAGTGTACTTGCAACAAGATGAATTGTAATTCCCATCCCTAAGACCTGGAGGTGAAGAAGGAAGCTTGTCAGCTTAGAATTATTTTGATAAGCTGTGATGTTAGTCAACAGATGAGGTGGGTTGGGAAGAAGATACTCCATGACGCAGCACCTGCTGGACTTATGACCAGAAAACCCAAAGTTCATGGATATCAGAAAGTACCTATGGCTTTTGCCCTCTCATTCTGTAGGAAGAATGAACCAACAGCATCTGGACTGTCTGCAGAGGCAGAGGTCTGTTCCCCATTTTTGCTCTTCTCCATCCCTTCTTCTCAGGGGAATGTGACTCAGCAGCCCTTCAAAGGCAGGGCTGCACTCAAGTCTGAAGCATGAAGTCAAGGCTTGGCTTGGCTGCTGAAAGCAGTATATTCCTCTTGACGAGAAGCAGCAAGGATCAGACTGCACAAAAGTCAGTGTAGTCTGGTCACTATCTGAGATTGCTGTCTAGGGTAAGTAACTCAACATCTGATTGTTGTTTGCAGGAGGAACATACTTCAACTGCTATATAGGGGACAGGTTTTTTTCCACTGATGTGTGCTTTCCAGCAGCAAAGCGTAATTCAATCCAAAGTTTTCATAGGTGGAAGCATGCTGGGAGCTCCTGTCCTGACATATCAGTTGTAACAAACTTATCTTATAGTTCAACATATCCTGAAAACACAGCCTTTTTCTGCACCCTGTTCAGAATTCTCCAGTCGTCACCCTGGTGCCAAGCCACTCACTCATCTTGCCCACGTATCTGGTTCACCCCGCTTTCAGCAACGGTGATCCATGTCCCCTTGCCTCTCTCTGCCCTGGACAGTGAGCTACCTTGCTGTAAGAGCTGTCCAGCTGAGATGCCAAAGAATAAGTCCAACTTTAATTGCTAGTATTTTATGAAAGTATCTTAACTGTTCAGTGAGTATGAGTTTTTCTGTAGTTAGTAGTATTTGGAAGTGTTGCGTAATATGCTGGCTTCTGAGGAGGACCTGATTTCCAAACCAAAAATTGATTGTTTTTCCTGACTCCATTTCCAATGTATTAATTTCCTGCAACTCCCTAAAGATGTGAAAAGTCATGCAAAAAAAGGGCACAGTATATTTACGGTAAGATATGCATATTATTTTCTTCCTTAAAAGAAAATTTAGAATTTTAAAATTCTGGGTAAAGAAGAAGAGTATTTAAAAAAAAAAAAATAAAGAGGTTCATGGCTACCTGTCTTCGCTGCAGTAGGTAACAGAGTGCTTGCAAATGGCACTGACAGCTCAAGGCAGGTTGCTGAGGGTTAGCAGCGTTGTGACAAGGAATGTCTGACCTCTTAGCTGACTATGCTCTCCAGTCTCTAGCCCTGCTAATTACCAGTGTAGCACAACAGAATAAATAATGCACGCTGCATTCCTCCAAACTTATAAATAGGTGAATATTACACGATCATACGGACCTGCCCATTCATGGTGTGCTCTAGTGTCCCGTCTGCTTGAGGAGACACTTTCTTAGGGCACCTGTCCTGCTGTTTGGTGAGACACTTGGTAAGAGGTGACACTTTTCAGCTTTTCTGCATTTCCTGGGTGCCTGCTGGTAATGCTGTGTCTAACATCCCTCATCCATAATGGTGTGGCTGGGAGCTGGTGATTTACATTAATCACTCACATTCTGTCTTTGGCCACTATCAGTTCACACTGTAAAAGGTTTGCAATTGCTTTATCCAATGATGAACAGCAATAAAGAGACATTTCCAGTGCCTGCTTATAGGAGTTGATGACAAGATTGGTTCAGGAGAAGCGCATGCAAAGGCATTTCCAAATCCATCAGAGGAAACATCTCGGGGAAAATTGGCCGTTTTCTGAGCTACTGTTGTGGTGTAATTCCAAGATGATCCATATAGCTGACTGGAAATTTTAAGAAATTTTTTTTCATTACAAAATGCTGACTTGCAATAATGAAAGCCACACATAGCACTGTGCCAGCTCCAGCAAAACTGAAGGTAATGGGAAAGGTGTCTCCCATCTAGGGCAGGAATTACCGAGGGGAATGCTCACTGTCTGAGGTGTGGAACACTGGCTGTCAAATCTTTCCCTAGAATCAGAAGGCCAAGATTCCTGAACCTTAGAAATTCCTCCCTGCCTGGCAGGGTGCCCTGACAGTCACACTGTTGGCTGTCCCAGGATGTCTCGCTCCTCTGTGGAAATCTTCAGGAAGGTTTTGGTGTTGTCACGATGGGGGGTGGGTGTCTTCTAGGTTTCGCAGCAAAGCCATTCTCTCGCCAGGCTAGTGGCACGCACCCGAGGCCATCCTGCAGTGCCAAAAGCCAGCCCAAACTGCTCCTTCCCTTCGCCCGCCAGACCAAGGGCCCCTGGCAGCACAGAGGAGTCCGAGGTGTCGCTTGCTGAGCCGCTGCCTGTGCTGTGCTGCTGGGGCAGGGTCCTGGGCTGGCCTCTGCCCCTGGCTGTGATGCCCCTGGCTGTGCCCTGCCCCTGTGTCGTGGGCAGGCAGCAGTCCTGCCTCTCACTCACCGCTCAGCTGGCAAAGGAGGAGGAATCTTGCACGCACTTCCCTGCTGTGCAGCTCCACAGAACCAGCTCTGAGAGCTATTCTTGTGTTTGCCCCTTATGGAGGGAAAAAATAGGCCAAATAAATAAATGAAAAAGGCCAAAGGCTTTTTCTCAATGGTTGTTCTTTAACTGTGTTTGGATCCTTTCCCCCCCTGCCTTGTAACTTACAGGAAGCCCTTTAGTACCAGTTCTCATTAATAAATGAACCGGTCTTGTATTGAAGATCATGCATCCCTATACACTTTTGCCCAATTCAGAATCATAGAACGGTTTGGGTTGGAAAGGACCTGAAAGGTCATTAGTCCCAGTCCCCCCTGCCGTGGGCAGGGACAACTTCCGCTAGAATATTTAATATCTGTCCTTCCTGGCCTTTGTAAGAATTCAAAGTATTTCTTGGTGTCTTAGTGTGGTGTATTGTGTTGCCTTTTTCTATTTAAGGATAATAATGAAAGCTTGCTCTAACCTATATTTTGTCTGTCTGAAATCTCATTACTGTCAACTTCTGAAGGGAAAAAAGTTTTTAATGTGCATATTTTCCTCACTGAAAATTAATTTCCTTGATCATGGAGAGAGAGTAACATTACCTGTAATTAGATGACTAAGAGCTACAATTTTTAGCCATTTTTGAAAGGTTTGTCTGTATCATAGCATAGATGGCAATGTAGTCAGATTAACTGTAGAAGAGGAATGTTTTATCCTTTATACTTTCATGCCTATGGATGTGTCACAAGGTCACATCCATGTTATTAGTATGATTAACCTACATTTTACAGTAATTAGTTCAATCCTGTTATTAAGCCAACTTGTTAAGATTGTTTGTTTGTTTGTTTCAGTTCAATCAGTTTACATAAATATCTGTTATATTGCAGATAAAAACACTGTAATGAGTTTGCTGACATAATAGATGCACTGAGGGTGGCTCTAAGGAGCTCCAAAGTCTCAGCTGCCCATTGGTGCATGAGTGACTTTGTTTTAAAGCATTTTTATATTTCACCAATTGGTTATTACTACGCACGCCTGATAAATAGACCAGATGGAAGGCTTTAAAAGATGCACAGGTGCCTGAGAATCTTTAGCAGTCCAGATCATTCTGCTTGGCTGAATACTGATAAAGGAAATTTAATGGGAATGCTGTCGCATTTCCCAGACCATTGGAAAATGTGTTTAATTTGATATTCCTAGGAATGCTGGCCTGATTATATGACCCACATATTAAGCTAACTTTGATGCCACTGCACTGGGAACTATAGCACAAGATATTCTGTCCTGTGAAGGCAAGTCCTGAAGTTTGTAATGCATTTCATACATTCTGCTGACTAGTGGCCAGCCTGTTGGATTGCACCTCGCAGGCCTGTGGAGGTTTGACATGAGGCAGTATTACAAAACCTAACCTGGCTGATGCATTTCTTCTGTTTCAGCAATGCCAGCAGTGTGCCAGGTACTGTATGGGCAGCACCTACCCCAAATACTTTGCTTTTTGAAGTCAGCAGGTGCCAGGTAAGGGAGAGGGATAGGATATGTTTTCAACAGTGTCTATTTTAGAAATATTTTAGTGGTTTTTTTTTTTTTTATCATCATTGCTTGACTATGTTTCTTCGATTTGTCAATGTAGAAATGAGTCTAAAGGGAGTTTCAAAGAGGAGATTGTACCCTTACGTAGCAGGCAGATAATCTGCTATATAGCCAAAGGGTGGCATCTTAATCAGGAATATTATGCGTAGGACTATTTTTAACTTTCTGTAAAAACAGAACACATCTAACCTTCTGTACAACAGCAGACCTCTAAGCTATTTGTATTGACTTAGAAGGGGCTGGACATAACAGCAATAACTGTGCTGCAGAAATTAATCACGGAAGTTTGCTTTTGCAAGTCTCTTCTCTGTTGCTGATCCAGACCCAATAATCTGTCTGTGGGCCTGCTATGCAGGATGGAATTATCTGTGCAAGTTAGGCAAGGTTACAAGGTCTGTCCTTAGGGTTGCCTGGGCAAACCAGGGATTTCCTCCTTATCTCTCGCTTATTCAATATTTATCAAGGGAAATAGTCACTGCGGTAAAAAGTGATGGGATATGACTTCATCAGTGAACTCTAAATCCAGCTCTTCTGGTGAAAGCGATCATTGTGAGTCTTTGCTTCTTGAAGGAAGTATCAGATTTAAGAGCAGACCTCACCGATGGCAGAAGTGCTAGTGTTTAACTGAGCTTAGCTTTCCACTGGCCTGCAGTCACTCTTGGCTGCAACCTACTGCAAAACTTTTACTGTTGTATTGAAATCTTTGATCAGTTTTGGATCTAGCTGACTTAGAGACTATCTCTGTCGTTAGCCCGCACCACGTCTGGTGCTGTGGGCTGCTGAGAGCAGATGGGGGAAGGTTGCTTGTCCTGGCTTTGCTGCTGAGTGCTGCTGAGTGCTGATGAGGAGTGTTGCCTCCCCAAGCCTTCACTTCTGTCTTGCCCTTTTCTGTCTTCTCCAGACTGTGGGTTTGTTTGCTTCTTACTCTTTGGACAACCAAAATTTAAGTCTATGAGACCAAAATCTGAGCAGGAACTTTTGAATGTCACTTATGTGACCTTAACAACCCAAAATGTGCCAATTTATCAGTGTGTATGTTTCTGTTACAAATGCTGCAACTTTGTGCTTCCCTGCTTATGACTGTTCTTTTCTTCTTTTAATTATTTGTATCTTTTTATATCGAAACAATTTGAATCTATTTCTGTTGCAAGATGATATAGGGTAATGATAGGCATTTATGACTTTCTTTGTTGATCTGCAGAAAGTGTTTTAAAAGCCTTGTAGCTTTATTTTGCTCTTAGAATGTCATGCTACTTGCACATTAACATCTTCATCAAGGCTCACTTATGAAAGGACAATGCAGCTTCCTGTGCTCATTGGCAATCCTTGGAGCTTATTTCACTCCCTGCTTTTCGGGAGACTATATTCAAAGTAGGTAAGATCACTGAAACCATGGTGAGATGTGAGAGGCTCCAATAAATTAGATGGCTGAAATAACAGTGATTGCTTTTAACTTGATTTCTCTTTTTCTGTTTGCAGGCAGATGGGAGACAAAATCTGTACTGCAGTCATTTACATGATTGCCTACTTTATCCCTTGACCTGAGAACCTGAGTAGTGGTATGTAGCATAAGCTCCAGTCAGGCAGTGAGAGGCCAAAGTGAACAAGAGGTTTCTGTGTTTAACCCTTCCCTACTGCTTTTACTAAACAGAGCTGATTTCTGTCACTTCTCTACAGAGGCATTTTGAAGTTGAATAGTGACTAACGGGGACATTTTAATCTAGCCAGGTTTCTATGGAAGATCGGTATTTAACAGTTGATCTTATTAACATTCTACTATAACTGATGAGTTTTCTGTATATTCTTGTCAGTCTGTGTGGCAAATAAACATTTCTGCAAACACAGAGCTCAGAACTTACATGTGATGTGTGTTTATTACTCATCTGAAATCTTTTCTACCTGTACATGGTGGTGGGTGGGAGTCTTAGAATTGAAAACAGAAGTAGTTAGCAAGATAAATTCAAGATGACAGCAACATTCTTGATTTCAAAAAAAAAAAGCTACAGAAGCAGAAAACTTCAGTGAAGAAAACTTGGAAGAGACTGTTTGAGAACAAGGAAGCTAGGAGAGAATTCTAGACAAAATTCTAGAGATCTGTCATTTTACTAACCTTCAGCATGCTCAGCAGGATCCCAAATTCCACACTATTGTGATCACTGCAGCCAAGGCTATCGTGAACCAAGGTACTACAAAGCAGGTTTTCTTGGTTTGTGAGTAGCAAGCCCAGCAGTGCTTCGTTCCTGGTTGGCACATCTAACATTGTTATGATAAAGCAGTCCTCTACAGATTCCAGGAACTTGGTGGGTGGCGAGTGAGCTGCTGTACTGTTCTTCCAACAAATGTCTAGGCAGCTAAAGTTGCCCATGAGAATCAGGTTCTGTTGACTCAAAGCTTGCTTAAGTGACCCAAATATTGTGTCATTTGCCTTACTGTCTTTGGAGGTCGAGAGCAGATGCCTACTGTAAGATCCCCCTTGGAGATGATTGAACCAGAGGCATTCAATAGAGCTGCCACAATCACCGTAGTTGACTTCTATATGTTCAAGGTTGTCATTAGCATAGCATGTGACGACTCTTCTTCCCTGCCTGTCTTTATGAAACACTCTATAGCTATCCACTGTGATCCTCCCAGCGGTGTGAGTTGTCCCACCATGTTTCAGTTATTCCTATGACATCCTAACTTTCTGACTGGGCACTAAGCTCCAGTTACTCCTGTTTGTTCCTGAGGCTGTGTGCATTGGTGTACGTACACTTGAGGTGGTAGGTTTTCTGTTTCTCATCTTGGGAAGCAGCTAAGGAACATTTATCACTGCCTGGTGGTCCCGGGTTATTCCCTAGTTGGTTGCAGTGGTGTGAGTGTTGGCACTTTGGACCTTTCCCCCCTAGTCCTTCAGTTTAAAGCCCACCTCACTAAGCTAGCCTGTGTGCTGCCAAAGATTCCCTTTTCTCTTCTAGACAGGTAGATCCCATCCCTCCTTAAGAAGTTACAGTCATTGAAGAATGTCCCATTGTGATAAAAGCCAAAACCCTCATGATGGCACCAGCCATGGAGCCAGCAGTTGGTTTGCATTATACATCCATTTCTGGCTGTACCCTTCCCTCTAACTGGTAGAATGTAAGAAAAGATAACTGGCACCAATACTTTTTACTTGTATCCCAGGGGCTTTGTTGTCTTCCTTGATTCTGCTCAGGTTCCAGCTTGCAGTGTCTTTCATGCCTACATGAGAGAGTAGCAATGTCTGTGCTGGTGACAAGTTGTGGCATCCTCTCAGCAGCATCTTGGGCCTTACCTCCCAGAATGATGGAAGCAGACCAAGTGAGAGCAGCCCATAGCATCACTGAGCTGCTGTTCAACTGCAGGTGACTACAAAGATCAAGCCAGTGAAGCAAGAAGCCTGCTAGTAAGAAGGGAGCCTGCCTGAGGACAGCCACACAACCCTTGAGGGCCATGGAGGGAGAAGGGAGAAGTGCACGGCTAAACATGCTTTTGGGCGTGTCCCAGACTGACTCTGATGCATGCCTCTGTGTAGGAGTAAAGACTGGCTTTTCAGCTGCAGACAAGGAATTCAGTGGCAGTTTATCTTTCTCAGAAAGGTTTTAAACAGGATTTGTTTTTCTAGCCAAGCCCACAGCTAAGAAGCTAAAAGGCAGGTTTGCTGGATTTTTGCCACAGAGCTAGTGATTTGTTGACAGCCCTAAAATAAGTTATCTAATAAAGGAAGCTGCAGTTTAATTACTTGCTGCTTTTGAGGTATATGGTGTGATCTAATATTAGAAAGGAAAAGACCATGCTAATACTTCATTGCAACCTTTAAAATTCAAACTGTAATTTCTGCTGCTAGGGCCAAATAGCTTTCTGCTGCTGGGGTGGGATAACTTAATTATACACAATTAATGACTTAGGCTATTTTATATAAAAACTATATGCACAGACATGCTTGCTATTTTAAAAAATAATTAGAATAATCTAGAAGACAACAAAATCTATAAGTGTTTTAATTAATGAGCTCCTGTTATTTTAAATCTGAACATAATTTGAAAAGTCCTGGACCAAGTAAGTATTAGACATGTGGAATGAATACATATTTATATAAATTATAATCTTTGTTGTGACTTTTTCAGAGTTCAGGTAAAGGTAAGTGTCTTTGGTGTCATATCCAGGTACTGCGTAACTCTTTTTGCGTAACTTGCAGCAATCTTGAGGGTTTTTGCTAGGTGCAATTTTCTGAAAGCTCATAAAAGACCTTCAGAATTTACCATCTCTGGATGCACAAGCACTCCAATGTCTGAGTGAAATGATGCCTCTGCTTTCCATGTTCTTCAAGTCCATGTTCTTCTGCTCATCAGAGCATCAGAGCGGTCCATGAAGACATCGTGCAGTTTGCCACAATGCTAATTCCATTTATACAGTTGTCGAACACAATTTATTTCTAAGGATTTTTAAATACCCTACAAACTGAACGTTTTCTTGCTGACACAGGTTTGAAACCTGGAACAGCAGAATTCATATGAGTGAAGTGAGGACAACCAGGATCAGCCACCCATTAGCAACCACCAGAC
This sequence comes from Merops nubicus, assembly GCF_000691845.1. NCBI lineage: Eukaryota > Metazoa > Chordata > Aves > Coraciiformes > Meropidae > Merops > Merops nubicus. The sequence continues at coordinate 25,089 of NW_008604907.1, read as the reverse complement.
ACATCTGTGGTGTGGAGGCAGCTCCAAGATCAGGCAGGGAAGTCCGTGAGCGAGGGTCAGCATGGCACACAGCCAGGTGCTCACATCTCTAGGGTATATACCAGCAATGGCCAGGAATCATAGAATCACTGTGGTTGGAAATGACCTTTAGGTTCATCAAGTACAACCTTCCTCCTAACTTTTCCCTAACCACTAGACCATAGCCTCAAGCGCTACATCTACTTGTTTTTTGAACACCTCAGGGATGATGACTCCACCACCTCCCTGGGCAGCCCATTCCAATCCCTAACCACTCTCTCAGTGAAGAAATTCTTCCTAATATCCAATCAAAACCTCCCCTGCTGCAACTTGAGGCCATTTCCTCTCGAGAACAGACCGACTGGGAGAACAGATCAATATGGGAGAACAGATCAACACCAGCCTCATTACAACCTCCTTTTAGGTAGTTGTAGAGAACAATGAGGTCTCCTCTCAGTCTCCTCTTCTCCAGACTAAATAACCCCAGTTCCCTCAGCTGGTCTCCATAAGGCATGTTCTCCAGCCCTCTCACCAGCTTTGTTGCCCTTCTCTGGACCTGCTCCAGCACCTCCATGTCCTTCTTATCCTGTGGTGCCCCAAACTGGACACAGTACTCGAGGTGCAGTCTCATGAGTGCTGGGTCCAGGGGCACGATTACCTCCCTACTTCTGCTGGTCACAGTGTTTCTGATACAGGCCAGGATGCCATTGAGCTTCTTGGCCACCTGGGCACACTGCTGGCTCACGTTCAGCTGGCCGTCCACCGACACCCCCAGGTCCTTTTCCACCAGGCAGTTTCCATCCACTCCTCCCCAAGCCTGGAGTGTTGCCTGGGGTTGTTGTGACCCAAGTGCAGGACCCAGCAGTTGACCTTGTTAAACCTCTTACAGTTGACCTGAGCCCATTGCTCCAGCCTGTCCAGATCCCTCTGCAGAGCCTTCCTACCCTCAAGCAGATTGAAACTCCCACTTAATTTCGTTTCATCTGCAAATTTACTGAGGGTGCACTTGATCCCCTCATCCAGGTCAGTGATAAAGATATTAAACAAGACTGGTCCCAAAACTGAGCCCTGAGGGACACCACTCATGACCGGTCGCCAATGGGATTTAACTCCATTCACCACAACTCCCTGGGCTTGGCCATCCAGACAGTTTTTAAACCAGCCAAGAGTCCACCTGTCTAGGCCATGACCCACCAGCTTCTCCGGCCAAATGCCGTGGGAAACGGTGCCCAATGCCTTACTGGAGTCCATGTAGACAACATCCACTGCTTTTCCCTCATCCACTAGACAATCACCTGATCATAGAAGGAGATCAGGTTGGTCAAACAGGACTTGCCCTTCGTGAACCCACGTTGGCTGGACCTAATCCCCCTGTTGTCCCGCACTTGCCACGTGATCACCCCCAAGATGAACCTTTCCATAATCTTCCCTGGTACTGAGGCCAGGCTGACAGGCCTGTAGTTCCCCATATCCTCCTTCCTGCCTTTCCTGTAGATGAGCATCACATTGGCAAGTCTCCAGTCATCTGGGACCTCCCCTGTTACCCGAGACTGCTGGTAAATGATAGAGAGAGGCTTAGCAAATTCCTCCAACAGCTCCCTCAGCACTTCTGTGTGGATTTCATCTAGCCCCATAGACTTATGGGTGTCCAACGGGCTCAGCAGGAAGAGAGGTCTAAGCCTAAACGCAGCAGCTGAGCCAAGCCTTCTCAGCTTCGCAGAGTAGCCCTTTCCCATAGTAGAGCTGTTTTAGCAACAGTCATACCCAGGATCACACCAGCAGAGCAGCTAGACCCCTGAGAGGAGGAGAGGGAGATATAGAGCCTGTTGGTGCACTCAGGGAACCAACACAGAGCAGACTGTGCTGGTCTGCATGTCCCCATTCCTAAATCAGTTGCAGCTGTAGCTTGCAATCTGGGCTCCTCGGATGACTCTCCTGTTAGGTGACACTGAGTCTTGGGAGCCTCCTGCAGGGTTGCACTGGGGTCCTTGGGATTACGATGCTCTACTTCCCTTCAAACCTGCTCCGAAGTGCTCTGTGCCCTAGTTGTTACACCAAATCACCACTCAGAGAGGTTTTAGTTGCATCCTCTCTGGAGCACATTTGCTGAAATTCATCTGAGCTGATGCCTATCTCAAGGTAGATGTTGGTCAGGAAGTTAAAACTACTTGGTTTGTGGATACATATTTCACAGTGGATTTGATCATGGTTATGAATACGGTTTCCACCCTTTTGGTGAAAGCATGCAGCTGTCTGAGCAGGCAGAAGCTAGAAATGCTAACTGAGAAACTGTATCCTTGGAAAATAACCTTGACTGTTATGGCTGATAACATACCTTTAGGGAGCTGAAGAATTCAGTTGAGGACTTCTTTAAAGAGAAGATATGCAGAACAGAGATTTTGTTAATTTTATTCCAGAGCACTGCAGTGGTAAAAGGTGAGGTTTGTCAAAAGATGAACAGACCAACTCAGGGTTCATTAAAGAGCCAAGTGAGTAACTAACTGCCTAATTCCTTCCCACTGCTTTTCTAGGTTGTTCTTCTTTATTCATTTGAAGGGAATCCAGGAACAAGGCCTGCTGATGGACACTGAACATAGAGACATCAGGGAAGGAATGGATCCTTGCATTTTTGTGAAGATCAAGCTTAATTTTTTTTTTTCATCAAACAAATGAACAGAAGATATTTTGTATAAGAATTCATATTTTAAATATAAATAAAACTAAATTAATTTGACTTCTAACAAGTCTTGGGTTAACAAGGGCAAGATGTAGTGAGATTTGGACACTGTAAAAATAACAACAAAAATTCCAGGTACTGGAGCAGTTTTTCTGAACCAAGAAAGAAAGGGAATTACCAATATAAAAATGCTAGCCCTTCAGATCTGAATACACAGGTAAAATCGAGGATCGAGTAGGTAATTTTCTTCAGTCTGTTTTGGGATGTCTCACTTCTCCACCTGAGCTCTCACTGTCTTCCTTATCACACACATCCCTGTCTTGGAACAGTGCTCAGCAGAGCTCTTCTGCCCAGGTCCAAGTCCCTGTGTCCGCCCTTGTAGACAAGCTCATCTGGGTGAGTGTTAGCCGATCTCTGCCATCTCTCTGAAAGGCAAAACAATGGGTGATTTTGCTGCTTTCTACAAAATCTAATCCAGACAACGTAGTTAAGGTTCTTCCTTTACTTTCTGTCATTGCTCACTGGGCCTGGAAGAGTGATACCAAGGAACAATTTGCTGAACAGAAAGCAGCAAATTAGTTCAAAACATGAGAGATGAAATTAGTATGCTGACAGGTTCTGTCTAACAGATGATTTCTTACAGTGAATGCAAACAGCCCAAAACAGTGAAACCTCTGGTAGATATTTTCACTCCCTGTTTTTTTCTCTTTCAGCTTTCAGAGAAGTGAAGGATTCCTTTTCTGGGTCTGACTGAAGGGCCAGGGGATGGCACGGTTGTCACATGAAGTGTGGTACTTCACCATAAAACCAGAACCTAGCTAATACAGCTAACAGTGATCATGGAGACAAAGCATTGGCTTCAGCATAGGGCCCTCTGCAAAACCCTCTTAAACTCACCTTCTGAGTGTCTGTTGTTTGGTTTATTTTTTCAGAAGCTGTCATCTCATAAAATTCCCAAATTTTAAACCCATTGGTTTTAAAATTATGGAATACATTCATAGTGTTGTGATAAGAGAGGAAGTTGCATTGATATTTTTTCTGGTTTATGTGCAGTCCTGAAGTTGAAGCCCCTGTACACAGGTAGCACACATCTAGCTGCTCTGGCATCCCTTCTCCCAGTCCCTCTGCATCATCAGTACATAAATCAGCGTTATTTCCCTTTCTGCAGATTACAGGATGAGAGAAGACAGTAATTCTTTTTGGTTTTTTTTCCTGAGTACTCTTGCTCCTTTGAGAAATCAGGTTTTGGTTTTCTACTTAGGGCAGTGTTTGCAATCTATCACTTCAACAAGGCTGTCTTGACAAGGTATCAACATTGCTTTCTTGTGCCTGTGTGAGGCTGCATAAGTGGAAAACTGGTGGACCAGGTCCTTTGGGCATCACATATACTCTTTATGGTCAATATTTAATCATAAAGTCTCTTGAAGCTTAAGCTTCTCATCTTTATTCCCCATAATATTTCTTTACACCAATCAGGGTGACTGGTTTGGTTTTGTTTGTTTGTCTGTCTGTTTGTTTTTTAGTCTTTCAAGTTTTTCTTCCATCTTTCATTATCTTCACAGAAAAAAACAAATGTCCCTGTTCTTTTCACTTAAAAGGCAGTAGCACCCTCAAAATCCTGAACAGCCTAGGTCCCAAAGTTGATCTAACCCATCTTTTTTCCTCTGGAGACTATCCCCATAGTGGATGACTATTACATGGATTTTTCCCTGGAATGAATTACAAGTTCTTTACTGATATCAATTGTGTATAATTTGCTTCATCTGACCCACATCGCTTATTTCTTTTCTCTATTTTTTTCTTACAATACAAAATAACAACTATCTAGATGATTTTTATGTATCTCAACTTTGGTGCCCTATTTTCCTCCATTTAACTGTCTGCTTCCTGAACAGAATAGGGACTTGGCCATAAGCACATCTCTTTTCTTGTGCTTAAAAATATTCTTATTTTTCTAGCAGTTTTTCATCTGTGCAGGCATTAGCTAAGTGATTCCTGTAATGTTTCAAATATGTCCCTATTCCCTTTGTCTTAGAAACCACTTTTAATTTCTTTTTTTTTTTTGTATACTAAATATCATGAATATTTCTTTAGCTTCATACATATTAAAGACAGAGCTGTGCTTACAGGGCTTGTGACAGTTGGTCTTTCTTAGCAGGGTTGCCTTCCTATTATGGGATACTATTGCAAGGCAATATCGAACATCTTCTTGGAGGCCTCCATTTCCTGGCACTCACCAAGAGGTCCAATCCCAGATGACAAAGTACATGCTGATTCACTGACACTTCATCCTGTAAATTCTCAATGGTACTGGGCAAGTTTTTTGCATGCTTTAGCTTAGTTCTCCCTAGACATTTCTGGTTTAGAGCATTTGCTCCCTGTACTTAAAACTGACTCAGTGGACCCTACAGGAACTCGCTCTGTAACTGACAGAAAGGGTGGGATCACAATCTGCCTCTCTGAGTCTCTTCCTAAAGCATAAACCATTAGAATAGGCATCCAGTGGTTCTCTTCCATTCTTCTGTCTTGTGTACCCTTTGATTTCTTCCCAGAGCTGGTGTTTGTGATGTATTTTACAATATCCTTGCTACAGCTCATCTCAGCAAATTCCAGATAGACCAAAGTCTTTTTCTGTATACAGGAGCAACTCTTAGTCTGCAGAGGATACTCAGGTGTGTTTGCTTTGCTTACTGGTCCAGCTGAGAGTTTTCATCTGAGCTCTACTCATGTTTTCCAGTGCAGCCATACTCTGGGGTCGTTTCTGTGGGATATCCTCCTGTTTCTTCACCTATACAGTTTTCCTTAAACATGCTTGTCCATGCAGTTCCACCTTCACACTCACATACCCCCATATATCCCTGCACACCGAAATACTCAGCTGTATTTGAAGCCCAAGCATGAGGTGATGGGAGGTCAAAACATTCTCTCCCCAAGTCAAATGGAAGTTTTTTACATTGAGAGTTGCTGTAGAAGTGGTAGAGTACCAAGGAGGTGGATGAAGGGGAGAAGTAAAGGTGTGTAAAGACGCTATGATAGGCTCTGTAGATAATTTTTTTCTGGAAACAAATTAAGGCAGTGACTTGCCTACTGATTCAAAGATGATGAATATAAAGAAGTAGGTGGATAGATTTCTTTTAAAATGCAGAAGAAAATTCAGTTGTACATCAGGATATAAGTGAGAAGGTTTGAATATAAATGAGGTGGCACGGTAAATGACAAAATGTAAGAAGAGGAAGCTTTTTGCCAATGAAGGTAACATGTTTTGTTCTCTTAGTCTGGAGACTCAAGAGACTGAAAGAACAAAAATGTAAATGAGCACTTGGGATTTAGTGATGAGTACAAACTACAGGCTGGAGTCTTCCTCAGCGTGTTGTGAAACCAGAGGTACTGAACTGAAACTAGAAAAGCTGCATTAACAGAAAACTGAGAATAGTGATAATCAGGCTCTGTGTGAACAATCTGAAGGTCATCAGGCCAGTCTCGGTTCACCACAACAGCTGAAAGGTTTGTACCAGACAGGGATATTTTAGATGGCAAGGGAAGCAGTTCAGAAGAGGCTGTTTTAGCCAAGGAGGAGATAATTTTTCTAAATATTGTCATACATTTTCTGTCTTACAGTAACGGCTGCAAGCATTCCAGTAGTGAGTCAGTCAGTGACTACCATGGCCAAGTGCATTAATACAGGGATCTAGAACATCTGTATGCACAGGCAAATTAGCAACCCCACTGTTGATCATCGTGAGCTCCACAGAAGTGTTTGTCTGAAGGAAAGGCTGGCAAAAGCAGTTTATTTTTTCCTCTCAAGTGTGATCTACCTCTATTTAAGAAAAAAAGCTGTTCTTTGAAATTATTTTTTCTTTTTGATGTAGTTCATGTGGAAAGACTGGTGGTGCAAGGAAGATGGTGGCAGCCATGATATGGCAAAGTGACTCTCATGCAAAACTCTGTTACAGAAATGATCTATAAATCAGGAATATTGTTATTTCAAAGATTGTACTGAAAATTTTCAGCTTTGCTAAGGTAGGATTCTAATTAGAAGACTTTATAGATTTTTTTGTTTACTAGAGAAGTTGTGGACAGAAACAAAAAAAAAAGGGTAAAGTATGTGAGGGCCTGAATTGTGCATTTGTGTTGGAAGCGTGGCTATGGACAGGATGAGTAGAGGTAAAAGTTATTATTCAGCAGCAGAATATTAATTTTCCTTTGTTCGTGAAAATGTTCTGCTGAAGAAATGGGAACAGAGCAACTACACATGAAATCCCTTAACCTTTTTCTTAAGCCTTTCCTCTTCAGTGAGGTTCCTTCTCAGTTAAAGGAGAAAAAAGTATTGTACTGTTGTGTACAGAATGTTTGGTAGACCCTCAAAGTCTACTTTTTGGGTAGGTTTACAGTCTACTGCAGTGTGGATTACTGAGACTTTAATGCACACACGCAAAATTGTCTTTGCATTTCCATGAACATCAAGAGTTACTGTTCCACAAAGAAATTATTGATTGCAGGTCGCTTTGGTAAATATTTACCCTGAGGTCAATAAATCTTGATATTAATCTCAGCAGAAGTCAATATCTACTTACTAATGTTATTTTTTAAACGAAGATTATTGATAAGAGTGCAAAATAGTCAGGTGCATGTGACAGGCTGTTTATAGACATCTTGAAAATGTTAAATCAGAATTGCATATGATAGAGAGGTAAATTACTGATATCTAGAATATATAGGCTCATTTTTAAAATATATCAACTACATTTGAAATGTAGCAAAACACAGAACACAAGTGCTTGCATCTCAGACATCTGGGAAAAGAGGGAATTACTTAGACATTGTATGTTTACTAGGTAGAAATCTTGTATGGAATAGATATTGAAATTCAGCAAAATAGTCATATGTTGGGTAGTTCATACATTCAATGGTATTTATTGTTGTGTGTGCTTCTTCTAAAGTAACAGCTACAGTAGCAAAGAGTCATTAGGTTATTAAATATCTCGAATAAGTGCTATTTTCACCCCTAATGTGGCAAATACTGTATCCACAGGTAATAAAGAAGATTGTGTTTACAGCCAAGTGAAAAAAAGCCTAGAGAACTAAAAATGTCACCTAATGGAGCATGTCGACATTTCTGTTGGACCTTTCATTGTTGAAGCTTTCTCAGAAGCAGGGTAGAATTTCTACTCAAAACAAGGAGAAATTAAAAAAGGAGAAATAAAATAACCTTACATTTTTATTTATTTTCATCAAAGGAGATCAATAAAATGCTTGCTTGGATGAATTTAAACTATGTTTCCCTCTCACTTTCCTTAAAAAAATTACAGAAAATAAGGCAAATTTTATTTTAATGATTCATATTTCTCCTTAATTCTACAGCCAAACAGAAAAAAAAAATATTTACAAAATGTCCAGACCCATCCAGGAACAAAAGCTGCATGTTGCTTGAACTAGTAATAGTCATATTCCAGGATGCTTTTAATATTTTTAGAGTATAGATAACTGTAAGAGAAGTTATAATATTATTTCATTGTGTTATGAATTTGTTTACTTTTTTGGAAGTCACAAGGGAAGAAAGTTAAAGGAAGTAGTGGATTTTTAATGGTGCTATGCTTCCAAAGATACAAATACTGAAGAGAAGGGTCCAAAGTAGTGATTGCAGAGAACTAACTCATGATACCTTTGATAATGTAGGAAGGAGGAAAAATTAAATGAAAATAATTATTTGCCTTTAAAAAGACACATAAATATAGAAGATTCTTCACAAGAATGAAAAGCATTTCAAGTCACATAAATGTCAAGGATAAACTTACTGTATACTGACTGAAAAGTGCAGCAAGTAAAACTAACTGAAACACATTTTTGTGAAGAGAGTATCAAAGCTGATAAAATTCTAGCTTATCTGCTGTGAAAGAGAAGTTATGAGGAAGAAATTTGTTAAATAATAAGGGGATTTGATAAGACATTCTAGAGCTATTTAAATCTTCCTTTCAGGGTTCGTCCCAAATGTGTATGTATTATGAAGCAGAAAGTCTACTGGAGGATTTAAAAGTAAAATTTTTGAGTTCTGTCAGCCTCAAGAAAGTTGCAGCTGCATTAAAGAAGATGGTAGCTTAAAAGCTTGAAAGGGTTGTAAACATTTTTAAATTTGGGAAAAGCCCAGGACTACTTCTATACACTGGCAGTCCATAAAATTACAGACCTAATTACACCAGGTCTTTGTTAATATTCTGGCAAAGATGCTCACCTTGAAGCATGCACTGACTTACTATCAGGTGACTCATAATGCCACAGATGAGAATGTTTTTTTGTTACTAGTGTCTCAATCATCATCATCATCATCAAAACGATTACACTGTATGCTGGAGAGAATGGCTGTTGGCCTTGTGACCACAATGAGGCAACTTGGGTCTTAAGACATCTCCAAGGTTGACCTCTACATCCAAAGCTTCTTTTATAGCTGAGAGAGAATTTGTTTTGTCCTATTTTTGGATGAGATAAATATCTACTAGGACAACTCAGAGGTGTCTGATGTTTTCCACAGCCTCTTTTTGTTATTGCCTTTAAACAAAGTCTAGACAGCAACTCAGACGTACCTATTCAGCACATTGAAGTCTACATTTGAGCAGATGAGTCCCCCTCCAAATGCTTTAGACTGCAAACAGACTTTTCCTGGAGCCAGTTTTCAGATAGTGTGTAACACACATTGACCTGTGGCTTTATAACCAGATCAGAAAGAGCAGATCAGCCTTCACTTTATTCTCTTGATGCAGTGAGGGCCTTGACATAGTTGAGAGGCTGATCTTAAACTTTAAATATTTCTGTCTGTGATCCCTAGTGTAACTGTAGCTAAATATTTTATACTCAGTCTGAGATCTAATTTTATAGCAAAGGGCTACTTTGAAGGGAAAGATAGTAAAGGTGATCTTTTAAAAACTTTTATTTGCCCTGTTAATAGAGCAACTGGTGGGAAGAAAAAAGAGATCTTGTGTATCTGCTAAGTGATCTGAAACTGAAGTGTAACACAAAATGACCTTACTCTTACATGACATTTTACTTCATTTTACATAAGTTGTATCCTCTGTATCATCTCCTTTCTGGGACAATTTTAGTTTTAGCCAAGTATTGAACTAAAAAGAAGATATTTCTTAGAAATGTTATCGATTATACTGATGAAGGAGAAAGTCAGTGTTCAAACATTTGATCTCATACTACATAGGCCACTACAAAAAGATTCTTTAGTGTAGATGTACATAATTTAACAGACTATTTACTGAGTATTCCTTCTTTTCTGAAGTGATCACAGGAGGGAAACCTACTGTCTAGAACAAATATGAATTACCTGCTTCCTGTATTAAGTTTTTCCATGTAGTTTTGACACCTCTGAGATTTCTACCTGGAAACCAGAAAAGGAAGTTATCAAAAGGAGACTACAAACTGAATTTAACATTAATATCTTCTATTTTAAGGGTCATCTGGTGCCCTCGGTCAGAGTAAATCAAGACACCTAACGGTGTGTGAGGTTTCCAGTTCTGCTCTGCTCTTAGCAAGTTTCCTATGGATGATTTTGGTCAAAATCCAAAATAAGTACTGTTTATTCGTAATTGGACTTGAAAGTTTACCCTGAAAAACGAAGAAGGTGAGCCTCACAAAGCTTCTTCGTTGACCGTGTTTCTGGTGGAGTTTTCCTACGTTGGTATCTATGAACCACTGGCAGTGAACCAAACCACGGGCTGGGTGGTGTCTGCTCATGCTGCAGCACATGGCACACGCCAGTGTGGTGTCTGCCCAGCTCAGTCCCGCTGGGTCTCTGGATGTGTTCTTTATAGCCTTTGCAGCTGAGGAGGCGCTCTGCTAAGAACGTCGGCTCAGGTACTGGTGTTCAGACATGAATTACAGTGTGAGCACTTTCTGTAGTTTTTTCTGCATCGAAGATGGGCCATGACAAAAAAAAAAGCACAGAACTTCTCAGACAAACTCTTCCTACAATTGTGCAGCTTGTTCTTCTGACTAACACAGTACAAAATTTAGGCCTGGACTTTGCCTAGTAAAACTTGCTACATACATCTGTTGATCACATCTGTCTGAAGCTTGTGGAGGAGGAGACTCAAACTCTTGCTTTCACTCTTCAAGGACTGATGTTTGTAATGAGTTGAGCTACATCAGTCCTTGTTGACCACTGCAAGTACGGAGGGTGCTGGGCTTCTCTGCAGCTTCCATCCCATGGGCAGGGTTGAGCTCACCAGCCCATGCTCACCATGGCCTCAAGCACACAGAGTGAGTCTCCACAGACTTCAGAGACAAAGCTGCAGCCAGCAAATTTAGGTGAGGTTAATTACCTTTTTTTATAAGAAATACTTGATAGCATCCTCATCTGTACAGCTAGATACGGGGCTGTTGCTGAATATATTCTAGTCTTGCTAAATGTTTACTGTATCATTATGCCTAATGATTGGCTTTATTTTGGTAAAAAGGCACCGAGAAGCTCAAATTGGACATGTATGCCTATCTTAGTTTTTACATTTTGAGTCTATGGGTTGCTTGACTTTGCAAGCCAAAACTTATTACTTATACCTTGGGATAATTAGCATTATAGTTCATGAGGGAATACAAAGAAATGAAGGATTCAACAGAAACTATTATCTTTAATTAAAACAACAATTTAACTAACAAATACTTTTCCTGTAGCTTTGCTTGCATTAATGATACTGGTGGGCAAGATTATTGGAGCTTAATAGCAATGTAGCAATTTGCTAAACAAAAATAGGTTAGTCAGTTTTGGTTAACTCTAGTGAAATAATTAGCAGTTGTTGAAGGGAAAAAGGGCAAAAATCTATATGGAAGAAAAGTATTTATACTATCCAGAAGGGACTGCAAAATGAAAGGGGAAAAAAAAAATCTTTAGAAAAATGCACTTTCAAGTATCTTTGAGAAATTAAACAGAAACAAAATAAACAGCCATTGAATGTTTGGAAATTCAATGTGGTGAAAGTGAAAATCTTTAGGAATAATTAAGGTGGATAAAAATCTCATTGTAATGCACACAGTAGAAACAAAACCTTAATCACAGTAGGAGTCAAGTTTGGTAAGACAGAGACATCACTAATGGTGTCACAAACATATGATTAGTGGGCTGTGATCTTACTGTCACTCAACAGATCAAATTAATATTTTTTTTTAATTGGGAAATTTGCATGCTAGATGTTTCTAGAGTGTTTTTACTCACGGCAAGTAATGAACATCTAGAAGCCTGCATATAAAATAAAACTCTATGGCACAAATGAAAATGTAGGAGAGATACCTTAACAGGAGTTTGTCTTCACCACCACAATGACCATCTTGATAAATTCTGGTCTACTGAAGTCAGGGATTGTCTTGAAAAACTTAGCTGAAAATTCTGGGAGTTTGAGGTTTCTTTTAAGAAACTATTGGGCAAAAATGTTTCATAGCAAATGTAATGCGTACAGCTCAGGGAGTACGTTCCAAAGAAAATCTATTCAAGTGAGAAGCATCAAAGCATTCAAGCAAGACCTTGAATGAGTTATTAAACAGCAAATAGTCTAGGAATGAAGGTAGAAAAATAGATATGAAAGGGAAGGCAGTGGATGTGATGAGCCTTCTTCAGAAGCTGTTTTTTCTCCTGGCCTGTAATTTAGATGTGAATTTATTCTATATGGCACATTTTATTTGTATCACTTCTCACCACCTTTTTATCTCATGATTTTTGGGTTGGAGTGACTTTAATAGGAGCAAGGAACAAGACTTAGTGTATGCTAAAGATGTGATCCTGAGAAACAGGACAGGATTTGGCCCCTGTGAGAATCAAGCCCTGAAATATTAAGGGTCATAACAGTTGCTGATTGCCTGCTGGAATTTCCCCTAAATTATTGCCTAAAAATGCTCCAAGTTTAAATGGAAAGTGTCATTTTCCCCCAAGTAAGCTATTTCTCTTTAGCCATTAATTGAAGAAAGAATGCTGAGAGCCATCTGTTATTCTGCTCAATTTCTGCAGGTTATGTAGCAAATTTTAATGATTTTTTTTTCCAGTTCACTGATTTCTCTAGTGATATAATGTTTGGGGATAATTATTTCAGCTGCTAAAGATCATTTAAAGTATAGGTTTGCTATAAATACACACATGCACAAAAAGTATAGCTTGCTTAGAGGACAAGTAGAAAGAATATTGATAAGAAGCATTTTGTAGGTTATCATTATAAATATGGCCAAACCCTGTAATAACTTAAATCTTTAAGATGGGCATTTGTCAACCTGTTCAGGCTTGTTTAGAACAGACTTTTTTTGAATAGACTTTTTTCAGTCAGTGTGGGAGCAGGGATCATAGCTGAGGTCCCTTGTCTACACCATCCCTTACTATCCTTTCTCTCTCTGTGAGTCTTGTATGATTTGTTCTTGGTAGCCCATTTTCATCAGGAATATGCAGCCTTTTGGATGATGGAATCCAGAATGAATAGTCTACAGCTGATGTCTTAAAATTGGTTGTGCTGGTTCCTAAACCAAACCAATCCAGTCCCCTTTGTACTACTGTTTATCTCTTCATTGTTTAGCTGCTCCTCCAATCTTTCTCACATTTACCAACTCTATTAGTAATGATTTGATGTTTTCTTGGAGATCAGTGATAAAATGTAAAGAAGAGTAGGGCTAAGAACTAACAGCTTTAGGATCCTGCTTGAAACCCATGTTCAAGAACAGTTCCCTAATGAACGACCAACCACTCAGCCTTTAATCCTTTTAATGTATGTCATGTTTATTTTTATATTGTTCAGGTTAATCAAAGCATCATGTAGTAAGCGCCATTGAAACTCCATAAAAACTCAAATTAGTTTGACAAAATCTGCTTGGTATAGGCCTGTGCTGATAGGTATAATTATGTTAGCCATCTTTACTTCCTTATTAATCAAGTCCCTTCCAGCTATTTAATCGTTTTCTCTGAGATCACTGTCACGCCAACAAGGCTTTAATTACCTGAGCTGCCTGTATACTGCCCACTGAAAATGCTGGTGCAACAGGACTTTTCTTTCAGTCATCTGAAAGTTTATGTCCTGGGGTGTGAGGAGCAATATTAGTGGCATAAACACCGCTTTTAAAATGATTGGTTTGGTGTGGGGCAGATTATTTTAGAAGTTGGAAAAAAATAAGGAGGAGAACATACAGCTTTGTTGCTTACAGGATAACAAAAAGTTTACATTGGATGAGCAGGTAAAAATAATTAACATGTTAGAAATTGGGGCACATTACAGGCAGGCAGAAAGATAGCATGTGGTTTCTATGGAAAATGATTTTCTGATTGCAGAGGATTTTAACATTACCTCATTCATTTGGAAATACGAGAGACTTGATAAGTGGGGAAATGTTACATGCAAGTAGCATTTACAAATTATTATTTTCTGAGCATTTCTCCACTTATCTCTGGGTCTGTCAATCAGTATTTTTTCTTCAGTCAGTCATCAAAAATATAAACAAATTAGAAAATTGCTGAAGTTTTCTGCCAGAGAAACTTGACTAGAAGTCCTTGCTTATATATTCAATTTTGCAAATATCAAAGACTCGCTCCAAATTAGTAGCTCTTTTTGCTCTCCAATAGAAGTAAAAACTGCAGCTTTAGTTACATTTATTAATAATTACTAGGTACAGATTTCCAAGTCAAATATCCTCAAGGAGACATTCCACTTTATTCCCTTCCTACATCTGGCTGCAGTGTCCTCATGAACTGGATGTTGTCATCAGGGGTCTTTGGCAGGGGCACCCACCAGGATTGTGCAGGACTTCAAAGCTCCACATCCCATGGGCTGGTTTTCTCTGGCGGGGGTACGGGGCAGTAGGCAGGTCCCCCACCACCGCGGGGTGGCAGCTGCTTCATCTGAGCAGATTCATATGTGAGCTGAAAACTAGGAGCTCATCTGCTTTTCTGCAGGCTGCAAGCCTAGAGGAAAAATAGACAAACAAGGGCAAGACCTTGGGACATGTGTGCTGATCTTCTTGCAGATGGCAGAAATGAGGTTAAAAAGATGAAAAATCTCTGCTGCTCTTCCCTGCCAGCTGTGTAGCTTTTTACTGAGGACCTCCTCCATGGAAGTGTCTGTGCCAGGGCTGTCCTTGCCTGGCTGCCCAGTGCCACAGCCAAGGGCAGAACTGCAGCCAACTTCAACAAGCAGATGCAGCAGGAAGGTGAGGCTAGAGTAGAGATAAGGTAGGAAATTGAGGTTATTTTACGGTTTTGGGTAAATTGTATCCTCCCGTGAGGTGGGGCATTGTATCCACCCATGAGGTGGGGCATGAAGCCATGCAACAGGAAAGCAAATCCTGCTCTGCTGATGGGGAGGAGATGCAGAAGCAAAGCCCTGTAAGGGCATCTTCTCTTTTTTCTTGCTTTCTCTGCACACTCTACTTTGCAGATAGAGGGGTTTATCTTCGTCTTGATTAATTTCCAAAGCAAACATTGGTAAAATAATTACCCGATTCCATTGTAAATGCCAATGGGGACAGTACTATTGCTACTGCATCTGGAAGCTCCACCACTGCCAGTGGACATCTGTGCAGCAGGACTATTTGACCCAATGGTTTGCTGGGGATGCTGAGCAGTTGGAAAACAGAAGGTGGAAAGGAAATAGGTTTTCTGAGACTTCTCCACCTTTTTCAGTACCATCTGCTGCAATTAATGCAGTGCTGTTGTAACACTCTCATGCAGTTTTAGGATGCTTGAGCTGGAGGAAGGTGCTGTTCAGGAGACGGCTGCCCTGATGCTGCATGTTTGCCTGTTGCTTTCCTTAGCTAATAGAAGGTTTTTTCTTGTGCTCCAATCTGCCAAGCCACGTTGTACTTAGAGATTCACTGTGCCACACTCCTCCATGGTTGAGATCTCCCAGCAGAAAAAAAATTACTGATCCAAAGCATGGAGAAGACTAGCATTTATTATAATCGATTATAATCTATATGGTAAGTGTGCCTCAGTGCTCTGGCACTGACAAATGTGAAAATAGTTATAAAGAAACTGAGCTTTAAAGCAAACGAAAAAAGAGTGGTATTTTTTACTCTCAGGTTACCAAAACTTTTGTTTTCTAATATCCTTACAGAAAAAGATGTTGTTTTAAAACTTCAGTCCTTGATCTTGACCTTGCAGTTGATGTGAGCAGGCTGCTGTGCTCCTCTTGACTGCCAACTCACCCTGTGTTAGGTGTTGTGTGAACAAACAGTTGGTCAAAGTCAGAGGGGGAAAAGCCCTCTCAAAATCATACCTTGAAGGTCTTATCTTTGCATCAGGACATGGTGTTATCTTTGTTATATTTGTGGTGGAGAATCTTATTGCCACTTCCTGGCCTGCATCGCTGCCAGTTACCTGCAACAGCTATGACTTTTAACCATGACATTGAAGAATCCTTGCTTAGGAAGAGATTTTATCATGAGCATGATCATTTACAGTGCAAGATTGTTGTACTTTTCCTTGCACTAAACATGGATGTAAGTATATTTTTAGATAATTTATTTTAAAATATTTGTTCCTATATAAAACCAAGTTTTAATTCCTAATTATTTCTTAGGTTTTCTTGTATCACACCCATTATTTTTATCTTAAAAATAAAATGGGCTTAGGGACAGACGTTTGCACAGATGGTGTATTTTAATGGGCTTTGTACCAGCCTGGCTTTAGATACTGTTGCCTGTGATAGTTAACTTTAAGTTTTGAAATTCAAAGGTAGTAGCATTTTACCATGGCTGGTGGGATACAGTGACATTGGAATCCTGTGAAAATTTATTGTTATACTTGGTGCTCTTTAGATTTGTTGTTTATATCATTTGGGTGTTTAGGTTACCTACTTGACATTTCTTTGTGTATAGCACAAAATGTGCTAATTTTTGTGTTGATGAAGTAAAATGTGCTGGGAATGTGACAGATTCTGTATAGCTATATCTGAACACAGCATTTTTCTTTGTATTTCAAGTGAAGTCAGTGCTCATGCAAAGGACTATGTTAAGATCCCAATCCAACAGCTTTGGAAATATGCTTTTGTTCAGGATTTCTAGCACCATTACCTGTATCCCCTGTTCTCCTCTGGCTCATAGGCTGGTGCAGCTGGAGGAGTCCATCCTGCACATGCAGAGCTTGTCCAGGGCTAAAGAAAATGGGGAATGATGCTCCTGTGTTCTTACCCAGATTCTCTGTTGGGTGTCAAGCAAGTATTTCTTGCGCTCCAGAAGTATTCACAAGCAGAAGGAAACTCCTTACCTTTGAAATTATTTGTCAAGCTATCAACATATACAGAGCATATGAAAGATTTTTTTACAAAAACTGTCTTCTGCATAATTTAGCCATTGAATTTCTTATCAGATCAGTCTTAACAGATCTTTCTGCTGACTCAGGCTGTGGTGATTATGTAATCCTACAAAATGTTTACAAAATCCACAGTTTCAGTTTGTTGCAGAGAAATGTACAGAGTATATCATGTTTGATATAGGAATTGATTATTTTTCTAATAAAAGGAAATCAAATGTTGAATAATTCGTCTTAATTGCCTATTAAAATGGTTTAATTTTACTTCATCAACTACTCTCTGGAACCAAATCCAGTCCATTTTTACTGAGTACTTACTGCAAACATTCCAAAGAGGCTCACTGTGTAAATGTTAGGACGTGAAGGACTAGATACCTAGAAATACCCACAGATATTCCTAGATACCAGGAATACCCACCATAACTGGATAGCCCTGGATAATTTCCACGTGCCCTTTTTCATTTGTTGCACTAGAGAGCAGACACCTGCATGCTTGGGTTTCGTGCTGATGAGTGCACAAGAGGTCCCTTCTTTGGCAGTGCTTGCTGTGTTTGGGCAGTGGGTGGCTCGTTGTGGAGGGCAGAATTCCCCCAGCAGCAAGTGGGGTCTGACCACAGGCTCCATGTTTGCAAGCCCAGGCTGTGATTTCTTGTATTCCTGCACCTAAGTGTCTGCTTTCATACATGAAGTCAGAGCAATGACTCTGGTGTCCTCACGTGCACTGATGTGGAAATTTGGCTTGTAGCATTCTCCAAGTGATTGTTGTTCAAGAGCCCACACTTTTTTTACTGAGATAACAGATCAAGTTAATACATTGTGAGGTCAAATGACCAGTAAATTATTGATTTTTGCTTTCTTATCAACTTCTGTATGTACCAGTAGAATACTTTCTTGCAGACCAGATCTTGAAAAGCTGGTTTTGATTTTATTAGGAGCGGGTGCAATGTTTAAAGCCCTCACCAACATGGGCATCTTTCTGATGGTGTTGTACCTGATTTTGGTGTCTAGGAAAAGGCTATGAAAGAAAGCAAGGTGCTGTTAGGTCTATCAGGACCATGAATGCTCCTCAAATGAGGAAGAATGGTACGGTTGGGAAAATGTATTTGATTTCTAATGCTTCTTCAGCAAATATTAAAAACAAAGTGAGAAAATGAACAGCAGCCTATTAGCATAATGCAGCATAGCACCACACCAGGCTTTCACTCATGCTGGTTAATTATTTTTGGAAAAAAGGCTTTCAGAGAGTGGGATTAGTGTGGCAAGCATTTGCAGCCCCTGGGCAGCCCGCTGGTGCTGACCTGCGCAGGGCTGCACCCCAACACCATGAGGTTCTGGGTTTGGAAGTGGGGACACGTGACAGGTGCTGCCCCCTCTTGCACCTGTCAGTGTGACGATGGGATGTGCTAGAGCATGGCTGATGGAGCAGATCCTGTGATGTGCACCTCCAGTTCACTATAGATAAGAGAAATTATGATGAGGTTCATCGCCTACTGTCGCTGCTGCCACCCCTTCAGCCAGTGCAGGGGGGCACTCCTCAGGCACCGGGCAGGCTAGCACTCAAACCATGCCCCCCCCGAGTGCTGCTCATGCACAAGAATTGGTGGCTCAAAGGGATTCCCCCCCGAGGAGTCTTTCTGCCATGATATGGGGGGCTGTGCAGAGGGGTGAGGGGGTGCAGGGCTCTGCACAGGAGGGGCACTCATCTGGGCTGCCATCCTTGTCCACAGCCTGGTTAGTTTGGTAGTCCTGCAGGATCTGCTCTTGGGAGGTGCTGCCAGGCTGGGAGGAAGCACCCAGCTTGACACCAATGGACAATAGAGCCAATTGCAACCAGGATTCTGCTTTTTTTTTCCTCCGTGTGATAGCTGATAGCTGCATATACCCACTGTTGGCTCTAATGAGATCCTTTTTTGTCTTATTTTTCCTTTGTTGCTTTTCCCTTTATTCTTTTGCTCCTTGGACCTGGACATACATTCCAGGATGCTCAGGGACCTAATATACTGGCCTGGTTTGTCAGTCCATTCAGTGTTTATTTAATCAGTGACCATCTTGGCTTTAAAAGGCTTATTTTTCCTGTTCAGGTTCTGTCTAGAGTTTTCTTTGGTTTTATTGGTGAATTTCTGTCCATTCTGAGTTTTATACCTGCTTTTGATATAGGATAGGGGGTGTCAGCATTGGTAATTTTAAGTATTTGGAGGTGTTCAGCCAGGGGATAAAATTCTGGTAGTTTTTCTCAGCTGGCAAAATTCAGGTAGACGGGTTGCATGAGGATGAACAGTAGGATTTCACTGTGAGTTTGCATAGTGTATCAAAAATAACGACTCCATCAGAGAAATCAGTTATGTGTTCCAGAAAATACCATTTAAAATTCAGGGACATCCTTGCCCAAATCATGTTCTGTGGTCAGTCATCAAAGTGAATTACAGATACCTCCCAGCAGGATCGCTCCTTTTTGGTGTACTTTTGTTGACTTTAGAGCTTTTATGATAGAGAAAGATTTTTTTTTCCCTCCCCTTTTGAAAGTCTCTAACTTTGTCTAATGGCTAGGCTGAGAAAATCACAAACTCGCTGTTTCACCGGCAGCATCATGCTGTAGGGATGTCTGGTAAGGCAAATGAAACTGGGATGGTTTTTGTTTTCTTTGGTGAGAGCAGTGGGGCAGAGGGTCTCTCCCACTCTCTGGAGCTGCCCCCCTCTACCCTGGTGTCCTGGAATCTCTGGTGACTCACCACTCTCCTGGGTGGGACACAATCTCAGCCACTCCCTGCAGCATCTATCTATGTTTGGTTTGATTTATGACAGCAAGGAGCCAAATATCATTAATCCTGATAGTGTTAAGAAGAACTGAGACTGTCATTTGGAAAACTATTGTCAGTCCATTGAGTGGGGAAGGCATTTCTGTAGTAAACCTTTTATTTCCAGCAATGAAAAACGTTTGTGCTCCAGTAGTGATTACCAAAATTCAGCAATCAGACAGCACAGAAAAAAACACGTTGTTTTAATTTATTAAGGAAGTCTTCACTTTGTGGTTGCCGTTACAAGTCAGAGACTGCATGTGTTATCCATGGGCTACCCTGCATGGAGGGTTGTGTTTCAGAGGAGAAAGGGATGGAGGGGTACGGATTTGTGATCATCTTCAAGTGAGCTGGTGGCACTGCACACCAGCTTCACTTCACGATGGACTCTGAAAGAGCAGTGCACCTCAGCATGGCGTTCTGTGTGGATGAGGGTGTGGCACATGGGACCGATTCCTCCCTTTGCTGCTGCTGATGCTGTCAGTCATAATTACACCTGTGTGTAAAAGTAATGAAGGACTAAAGTCTGCTTTATTGACATGGTGTTATGGGAGATGAGCGTAGATCTTGCAGTTCTGGAAAACACCACATAGGCAATTAGTATTTTTTTTAACCTCTGGTTCACCTTCCTCCTTCTTAGCGTTTAAGTCTTGCTGCCAATAGATCTAATTGAATAGAAACCTGTAATGGAAATTAAACATTCAAAACACATGCTGGTTACAGCAAAATAACCATTATCCTCCTGGGAACTGTGTGTGAATATTGAGTGAGGGATTCGTTGCTTTGCTTTTAATTCCATGTCATTTAGAATTAACAAATGAATAGGACCATGTGTATCTGGGCTTGTTTTCATCCCCCTAATGAACAGAAGATCAAATCCTAATTAAGGGGAAATAATTATCAGTCCATTCTCTCACAGTTCTCCTTTCTGTGTTCCATGTATATGGTTCTCAATACATAGAGATGGAGTCAAAGATTAGTGGTGGTTTATGGTCAAGTTCTGATTTTTAATCTTGCAAGAGGTCTGTCTTGTTCACTGGCAAGTTCATAGAACAGTAAATATGATGGCTCCACAGTTAGCCTAATTTGTAAACAAATACCATTATTTATCTGATAGTGCAAAATGCTCTTCAGCAGCATTCATCCAATAAAACACTTATTTGGACATATATTTTGATAAATGTACATTATTATCTAACAGACTGAGATTTCTTGTCATACCACAGCATGGAGCTAAATTGCTAGCTTGTGCCTTCAAACCAGTGCTGGCAGTGAGGGGAAGACAGCGTGCCTGAGGGACATCAGGTCGTTAGAGGGTGCACCTGCAAGTACCACATCCTTATTCGCACAGTGCAATGCTTATCAGGCGTGCCTGTCTGTACTACAGTCATTCCATCCTTCAGTCCTCTTGCTTCCTGTCAGCATATGCCAGTCCCAGCCTGAGGCAAAGCCAAGAGGCATGGGTTCCTTCTCCCTGCTCCAAGCACCTACTTGCCTGCCTGAGCTCGTGGAGGAAACCAAGACATATCATTCTGCCCTCGTTCGCATCGGCATGATGGCATTGACATCAGCTGCCTGTACCACAGCCAGTGCTGGAAGTAAGGATGACTTGCAGCAACTGCTCCGTCTCACAGCTTTAGGAAGATCATGCCATAGCAGGAGCTACAACACATGAAGCATCTCTTGTCTTGCAGTCACCGTGCTGGAAGAGTACAAATTGTTCTGAAAAATAGCTTTAAAAATTGGATCCTCGCTCACAGTCATATATGTCAGTTTTAATGAATGATTGTGAGCCAGCTGGAAAGGATTTGGATGGAGATGTGTGCAGCATGGGTACCTTTAAAGCAGGATCAGCAGAGGTGCATCTGCCCCTGAATGAAGTCAGGATGACCATGACTTTTTCTAGCCTGGAGTATGGCAGTGGCATTTCTTTCACAAGAAGCAAGCCATTTATTATTTTAAGAGGAAGGACTGGATCAGTCTACCTGGAGGAAGAGAGATCTGAGACTCCGAAGAAACCGCCAGAAGAGGCAGAGAGAGAGAAAGCTCGCACTGCCCCTTAAAATGTTGTAGATGGTGGTTCATGGGAGAGAGGGTTCAGCTTGATTCTCAGCATGCAGTGGGAGTTTGCAAAGGTGCGGGATAATGAAAGGAAGTTTGCTTTTATACTTTGTGAAATGAGCATATTCAAAATAGAAAAATTTGAAATGCCACTGACCATGAAATGAAAATTTCAAATGATGTTTCAGGACAGAATTGCGTGTTGGATGCTGTGCAGTCTGGGGATCATGCTGCAGTCCTAGACCCTGCAGCTGGGCACCTACAGTGGCCACAGGAACTTCTGGGCTTCTCCAGGTAGCAATGATGTTTTAGCTTGTGCCACTGATTTAGTGACTAAGCCAAAGAAACCTGTGAGTGTATCACCATGAAAGCAGGGGAGCATTAAATGCTTTTGAGTTGTGTTTATATAGGAAACACTGAGAAAGCTGAAAGTATGAAAGTGGTGGGCACTGAAAAGCAGGGTCTGGAGTCAGCAGGTTAACCTGGGGCTCTGTGGTGCATTGGCTGACATGGAGAAGTGAGCAGTGTGGGGCCCAGCAGGATTTCAGTCCTCGTAGCTGCTGACAGTTGTCCCTAGCTGTGGGTGCAGCATGTTTTTGTGTTTAGTGAGCTAGCCAAGCAGAGAACGTCTTAAACCCATGCACTTTGGCTGCCATTAACTCATCTACTCTTGGAATGACAGCAACTAAACAAGGTCTTAATAAAAAAGGACTGTTGTCTGAAGGTTGTTCTCTTCTTGTGGGATGCCTTCAGCTTCAGTTATCTTGTGCATTGTAATTAAAAGGGCCTTCAGAAAAAGTTAGAAATGAGTGGGAGCAAAATCTCTACCAGAGCATGCTGAAGGCAAGAACATTTCCTCCTAGCGAGAGTCATGCAAAGGCCAACCCTTAATGTCACAGAGCAGGGTTTACATTTGCCACTGTACTAAAAGCTGTTGCTAAAAGATTTTTTTTATATCTTCATTTCTGTAATATTCAAGTGCCCCACAGTCCTTATTTGTCTTCATCTTCAGTTAATGAAGAACAGAGCAGAGAAAGTTCTGTGTAGACAGAAAGATGTAGTAGACTAGAAGAATACGGTACACTAGAGGTAGATTGCTGAAGGTCTTTAAAGCACATCATTTTCTTTAGCCTAGGAGATCTCCCTATGGTCATATAGGATGATTGGGCCATAGGTGGGAATTGAATCCAGGTGCGCCGAGTTCCGGACTAAGCCCTGGATTAGCATGCTGCCCAAGAAGGGCAGTTTAGAAATGCAAAGACAAATGGCTGTATGTGTGATCCTTATCGCAGTTTGACATGGTGAATTTAGAAAAGATGGGGTTTGGGTGCAACCTTTGATTTCATAATGTTGTGATCAGCATATTTTGTTGTGATCAGCATGTTTAGCACTTCTGCTCCATGCTGGTAACACAAGAATGGTACTTCAGTGATGTGGAAGGTAGTCAAAGTTTCCCATTTTCAAGGCATGTTTTATTCTTAATCAAAGCAAGGACAAATAGTCCATCAAAATTCCTGCCCTGCATCATCTGAGCAGCGAAAGCGGAATGAATGATGTGCCAATGATGAATAGGCCTATTACCTTGTAAATTGTACTGTATAGTACCTTCATAATGACACAAGATGCTGATGCATTCTTTTGATTTGATGATTTAATGCCTATTACGTTATTTTATGCCTCATTCTGGAGGCAATGTGGACAGGAAGACATGTATGTGATATATATTGAATTTAAAGTTCAAAAGTTTGTTTCATATAACTGTGTGAAAAAGAATCATGTTTTATATTAATAATAATAACAGTTGATAAGTTACACTTTTCTGATATCAAATTTGGAAAATTTTGATATAGGCTACTTGTCTCTGCCACCGTGAGATATTGCCTAGTTACAGACAGTGGAGAATTTTCAGGGTTATGAAGTTAGGATAAAAGCTGATGATCTAAACTGTAGTTTTGCCATTCCTATGATATTTGGATACCTTCTGTTATGGGACACCATCGTTGCAAATAATTCCAGAAATAAAAGATAAAGAATCCTTTCTGTAGATAAATTTGTGATATTTTGGTCTACTTAGCTGACTGGGGTGTGGAGAACCAGCTAATTTGCTGCATTTGCTGTAGGGAAGAAACTACTTAATTGGATAAAATGGTTATATGTGATGAATTTCTTCAATGAGAAAGCTGGGGTTTCTGCTCCTTCTGAAGAAAACCTACATCCACCTTGGTGGATGGCCATCCAATCGCTATATCAAAAGAAACATGACCAGCAGGTCAAGGGAGGTGATTCTCCCCGTCTGCTCTCTTCAGACCTCCCCTGGAGTACTGTGTCCAGCTCTGGGATCCCCAGAATAAAAAAGTCATGGACCTGCTCAAGTGGGTCCAGAGGAGGGCCACAAAATAATCAAGGGGATGGAACACCTCCCTTCTGGGGACAGGCTGAGAGAGTTGGGTTTGTTCAGCCTGTAGAAGAGGTGGCTCCATGAGACCTTATTATGGCCTTCTAGTACTTAAAGGGTGCCTACAGGAAACATAAGGAGGGATTCCTTATCAAGGAGTGTAGGGGTTAGACAAAGGGTAGTGGTTTCAAGCTGAAAGAGGGTAGATTTAAATTAGATATTAGGAAAAATTCTTTACTGAGAGTGTGGTGAGGCACTGAAACAGGTTGCCCAGGGAAGTTGGGCATGCTCCATCCCTGGAAATATTCAAGGCCAGGCTGGATGGGCCTTGAGCAACCTGGTCTAGTAGAACATATCTCTGCCCATGGCAGAGGAAGTAGAACTAAATGATCTGTAAGGTCTCTTCCAACTAGAACCATTCTGTGATTCTGTAAAACAACTTCTTTGTGTGGAATCATAGTCATGGAAATTTTAGGTCCAAGTAGTGTCTGCAAGAGGTCACATGGGAAAAGACGCAATGGACATCAGGGCTTTCTGCTCAAACTCGCAGTGGAGCTCAGGCACCAAAAGATGCTCCAAAGGGGCCTCCAGCCCCCGTGGTTGCTGGCAGTCATTTAATGCAATTTCTTCCAAATCTGTATCACTTTCTGTCTTAGAACTAGTTAGTTTGTGACCTCACTGCTCAGTTCCCATGTTGATTAGAAATGCCCTTCTTCTGGTATAAATATGTTAGCAACAGACAGATCCCTGATTTTCTTAGTGTCCTCTAGCTTTAACAGCAATTTTCCTCCCTGATAATAAATACACATGTTCTTACCCCAGTACTGTGATTATACTGAATGCTCTAATCTGCAGTGTGCACTTGCAGCCCAGA
>NW_008604906.1:233-12358 GCF_000691845.1 Merops nubicus | reverse complement strand
AGGTGCGGGTGTCCCGGGGCCGTGCAGCCCACCTGGGCCAGCCCGCAGGCAGCGCGGTGCCCCGGGTCACGCAGGTGGTCAGCGCCGCGGGTGTCTGCTGAAGTCCTCCCCAAAAGAGAAAAAAAAAACAACCCAAAAAGCACTTCGGTGGGCAGTGAGGAAGGAGTCGGCAGGGCCCCACGTGGTGCTGCTGCACCAAAGGTGCCACCCGAGGTCCTCCTTTAGGAAGTGAGTGTGGGTGCTCACCAGAACTCACCACATCTGGAAGCCAAATACAGGCTGGGTAAATGAAATGGGTTTTAAAAATTATCTAGGCTTGCAAGGGGAGACCTTATGCTCGACACCTCCCTGAAAGGATGTTGGAGCCAGGTGGGGGGTCTCTTCTCCCAAGGAACAAGCCATAAGACAAGAGGAGATGGCCTCAAGTTGCCCCAGGGGAGGTTGAGGTTGGATATTAGGAAAATTTCTTGCCCTGGAGGGTTGCCCAGGGCTGTGCCAGGCTGCCCAGGGCAGTGGTGGAGTCCCCACCCCTGGAGGGGTTCCCAAGCCGTGGAGATGTGGGGTGAGGGACACGGGGCAGTGGGGACCTGGCAGGGCTGGGGGAAGGGTTGGATTTGATGATCTTAAAGGTCACTTCCAACCAAATTGATTCTGTGATTGTCCATTTTTCTGATTACATTTTGGAGCAGAATGGTGAAGGGCCACAGGCAAAGGCTGGCAGCAGCAAGGAATTAGCCCTTTTCACTCATTTTCAAAGTTAGGGGTAAGGAAGGGACAGTGAATTAAACCAGAGTTAGAAGAGGGGGGAGCATTTAGCAAATACATTTCCTAAAAGAGGAGAAATGAAGGAGATAAAAGAGTGAAATGTATGAGGAACGTAGACTGTGGGGTGAGGTTTATTTGAGATCATTGAAAAAGAGGACAAAAATTGCCAGTAAAGTTTGTAACAAGAAACTGCTAATTTTCAAGCCAGAGAATCTTTCACTGTCTGACTTAGTCTGATTTATATCAGTAATAGCTTTATTAGTCAAGTTATATGAGTCAGAAGCTATCATAATATGGAGGAATCCACTTGGCAAAGATCAGAGCAATTCTTTAAAAGTTGTTGCAGAATTCTGGAAATCCTGTTTTCATAGGGAAGGAGCACTGTAAATAAAATCATGTTGAGTGATAAATTAAAATAAAAATGCAAAATATGGTCCAAAATGTGGAAGTTTCCCTGATACAACTGAAAATATGAACGGTTTAACAATGATAAACCCAGATCTCATGGTATGAACAGTGTATCAAGGGAAACTCATTTAAAGCATCAAAGAAATGATAGCACAATAAAGGAAAAAGACGTGAAAAGATTCGTTAAAAGATACATCTGGAGATCATCTCGTCCACCCCCCTGCTCCAGCAGCTCACCCACAGCAGGGTGCCCAGGGTCACAGCCAGGAGGGTTTGGGATCTCTCCAGAGCAGGAGACTCCACAGCCTCTCTGGGCAGCTGCTCCAGGCTCCACCCTCACCCCAAAGAAGTTTCTCCTGCTGCTCAGGTGGCACCTCCTGGGTTCCAGTTTGGTCCCATTGCCCCTTGTCCTGTCTCTGGGCACCACTGAGCAGAGTCTGGCCCCAGCCTCTTGCCCCCCGGGGCCCTTTAGCTCTTGCTCAGCACTGCTCAGATCCCCTCTGAGGCTTCTCCTCTCCAGCTCAGCAGCCCCAGGGCTCTCAGCCTGGCCTGGCACAGAGATGCTCCAGCCCCTCAGCAGCTCTGTAGCCTCCACTGGACTCTCTCCAGTAGCTCCCGGTCTCTCTTGACCTGAGGAGCCCAGAACTGGACCAGATACTCCAGAGGAGGCCGGTCCTAGGGCAGAGTAGAGGGGCAGGAGACCCTCCCTTGACCTGCTGGCCACACTCTTCTGAATGCACCCCAGAAGACCTTTGGCCTCCTTGGCCATGTGGGCACACTGCTGGGTCACGCTCAATCTTTTGCCCACCACCAGGAGATGAAAAATGAAGCTATTCAGAATTTTTTTGGATTAATGGTCAGTTAAAAGGTCCTGCCACTGCATGCCTCGTACACATGCCATGGCTTCTATGAAGATGATCTCCTCTCTGAGTGAAAGATCTCTTCACATGAGTAATCTCTGGGCTGGATGGGGTACCCTAGAGGGAGTTACTGTTTTAGATTGTAAATACCAAACTTCTCAAACCCTGATCTAGTTATTTATTTATTTTTATAGTCCCCCAAGGCCTGTTTTCCCATTGTATAAATAAATACTCAGAGAATTATGCAACATAATGATAATAATAACTCTCAGAGACATCCGTGGAGCGGGTGCAAGTAGATCCAAGCTCCCTTTGCCTCTGCTCTGAGCTGGATAGAGCTGAGCCACGACGAGAAGGGGTCTGTGGCTGCTTGGTGCATGAAGATCCCGAGCTGGGATCCTGCTTGTGCCCATCCTAGGTTGGTTGCAGGAGTTTTGGTTGACAGAATTTAAGATTTCTTAATACCAACAAAGTATTAGTGGATGCTGGTGTACCCGTCTGGGCACTTTGGAGATGTCAGGCTGGTGTTTTCTAGGTTGACAATTAAGTTCTTCTATTTTGAAAACGTTAGGAGACAACTTTGAAGGGAAGCAGTGCTGGATGGGATGAAATCTTTCTGTCCTGACATCTTTTTTTTTTTCCAAAAGTAGCCAATTCCTGAAACTTTATTATAAGTGGAAAGTGGAAACCTCCCCAAAATACATATTAATCTTTTCTGGCTCCTCTCCCAAGGTGATCTCCTCATTGCCTGAAGCTTGAAAAATTGATTATCTGTAGTATGATTTTAGTTTGTGCTATAAGAGGAATAGGGAACATAAAATATCCAGTTTTTCTTAAAACTTGCCATCTTGGGGTTTTGGTCGTGGACCCACAGGTTGGTTTTGCTATAAAGAAGAGCTGCTCTGAGCTGTTTTTGACTTTACTGCTTTGCAGCTAGATTGTGTCATATATGAGGTTAAAGAAGTTCTAAATATGTAAATAAAGTAAGTAAAAGTAAAGTAAAGTAAGTAAATGAGGTTAAAAAGGTTCTCCTGATGGGTTTTCTCTCTGCCCTCAGAATTCCAAACATCTCATTCAAATCTCCAACCCTTCTGCTGTCCAGATTTTCATCTTTGTTACGTGAAGTGAGCACCAATTGTAATTTCAACCAGTGAAATTTTGAATTTCCACCTAATCTGTCATTTAACAAGGGCAAGGCTGAGGAGACTCTTCCTGAAGCAATGACATCAGTGTCAATAGAACATATATTTATACATATATAGGTGTTCTACATATATATGTATCCCCATCTTCATGTATTTAGGCCTGCTCCTGCTCCTGTAGTTGGTACAACTTGTCAGACTCTTTTATTAAATTAATTATCAGGGCAACTAGGTGTTAATTTTCTTCCTTGGAGTTCCCAGTATTCAGTTAGGACACATCCACTCTAGTTCACTAATTCTAAAGCTTATGGGGAATTTTTGCTAACACTGATACTGCAAGAGAGACACAAAATTTCTACAATGTTTTTCAAGTCGTTTCCCATGTCTTTGTTTTTCATTCAAGGCTTTTTTTTTCCAGTTCTTTGTTGTTAGGCCTGTTGCTTATAAGACATAGGATTTTCTTTCAGGTCTTTATTTATTGTGAAGTCTGTTGCTTCTAAGACCTAGCTCGTTTATGGTGGCATTTGCAGGTACAGGGTAGTATTTTCCTGGGACTGGAACATCTGTCTGCAGCTGAGGGCAAAATGCCCTTCTAGTGAATTTGCTTCCAAGTAAACCAAGGCTTAAACCAACTCCTGAGCTTCAGGGTCAAAAACGTCATGGAGTGGGATGAAAACCTAAAAAAGGAGATTTTTATTAAAGGCCTTGAGATGTGAATTCACAGATACTTCAGCCTGGATTAAATTCCTTGTTAAGGACTAACCCCTGAAAGCATCTGCTTTCTGCAACATCTGCTCTGGAAGAGAGACTTGGGCACTGGGGCTGTAACTACCCCCTCGCTAGCTTGAGAGAGACAGATGGAGTCTCAGGGAGATGCAGGATTGAAAATCACTGTGATTTGGACCTCACTTGTAGTTCTTTAATTTCCCCCCAGAGGAAACTGTCGGATTGGAGCACAGGCATAATGTCTTTGTGGCTCTGTGTGGATGTGCCTGAGTCAGAGCCTGGCCTCCATCCCTTCCTGTGCTCCAGTGGCCTCTCCCATCACCCTCCTCAGCTCTGAGGGCAGCGACGTAACCCTGGGCGGTCTCACTGGAACAAGGAACTGAGCCTGCTTTTCACCTTCATCATCATCAGGAGAACAAACCCCCCAAAAAAAGGCTGAATGGACCCAAAAACTGTGATTCCATTTGCCAAGGCGCTCAAGGGTGCGTCCCACAAATTGAAATCTGGAAAGTGTGTGTGTGTGTGTGTGTGTGTGTGAAGAAGACTCAGAATCTCATTTCAAAATAGGTTTTGTTATAATAAAAATAATCCCTGTTACCAGACTGTTGTTTGCAGCAAATTATGGGAGTTTGTTGTGTTTTCACGGGTGTGAGATGCTGAGAAAGGTCACTGGGAAGTGGAGCGTGTGTCTGGGTGGGTACCTCAGTGCAAGTGTCTCTGGGAGCTTTAAAAGGGGTTAAATTCTGATGACATGATTGGTATGTAAGAAAAGAGAACTAAAGTTCTGAAGAAATGTGGTTTTCTGGGGCTCACTCTTCTGTCCAGGCAGGAGCAGTTTGGGGACTTGAAGGGAAAATGTAGAGCCCTAGAAGAAGCACGGGTGATGGCACATCATTTCCAGTGGCTTGTTAAAGAACATGCTACCTCAGGAAGAGGAGACTCTCCTCTGCATAAAAAAGGGACCAGTCTGGGCCTCTGAAATTAATCTCCACATCCCTTGAAATTCAAGGGAATTTGGGTAACAATCGGCACATTTAGAATTATCATTGTCTGTGGAACAGTTTGTAACCCCCACTCATAAAACTTTCCCTCTCTCTCTTCCCCTAAAACATTTTCCAAGCTTGTTTGATTCCACTTCTGATAGAGATGGATTCATCTCTATTTAAAAATCAAAGAAACCCAACCAAAAGTAAACTAGGAGCCTGGATATATTGAGCAGGAATACAAGTGGTTCCTGCGCTGGGAGAGGAAGGAAATTGGGTGGTTCAGAGTGTAGAATTACTGGTAACTTAAGAAAATGTATTTTAGTAGACAAACCATTTTCAGTACTTATGAAGAAGCTTGGCACTGGGAGAAATATGATTTCCTGTAATCAAGGTGCTGGGAGTTGTTTGCCAGCCACCGATGCCTTTAGGGAAATCTAGTAGCAAACGGTGTAAATGAAAAGGGATATTAGCAGAGATTGGCTTCATTTTCTTTAGGGCAAAACCATAAAAAGTTATGGTGTTTCATATGCCCTCCTTCAGTCGCTCTAGTTATCTCCTGGCTGCTCTGTTCCAGAAGTTGCTGGAAAAATGCTGTGACAATATTGGTCCAGCCAACCGGTATAAATTTTATCTGTTATGCTACAGAGAAATTTGTGTGGTAAAAAGGCTTATAAATGTTAAATAAGGGGATTTTTTTTTTTTTTTTGGTCAATAAGGCCACCGATAAATCTCCTGTTAAATTAAGTGTGCCCAGAGTCCTATATTTAGTGGAGCTTTTGCAGCTATTGCCAAATTCCAGCAAGGCTCAAGCCTTTCCAATAATTATTACAGCAAAATTTACAGCATATATTTTTTTTTCCTATTGACATATTAAGCATATTTGCAATAGAACACATCCTTCAAGTGATTGGGTTATTGTAGCCTGTTTAGAGGTGCAGCCATCTTTGTAATCATCCTAAATTATTTGGAAAATGTTCTTAATAATTATTTTTTTTCCCCTGGATGAAGGTTTCTCCTTTCATTCCTTCCTGTGCCGTGGGCAGGGGAGGTGCCAACAATTACCTGTGCTTGCTGCAGTCGCAGAATTCACCAGTTATTTTGTCAGGGCAGGCTCAAACCTGTCTGTTTACTGGAAATTAAATCCAGTTCCTTCCTTTTGGCCTTCCTGCTGCGTGGGCAGGGGTTGCATTTTGCAGGCTCAGGTCTTGCAGTCTGAGGAATGAATCCGCTGGAAGCTGGACCTGCCTCGTGCAGCTCTGGAAATGGATATTAGGGTTGTGTGGAAACGTGCACCCAAATGCATCGGGGGCTTGAGGCTATTTTTCAAGCTGCCAAATAGATAATGTCAGAACATTTCTGAAATGGGATGCTAACATCAAGATATACAGCACCAATCAGCCCACATCAGGCAAAGTACGGCGTAAAACTGGGCATCGAGGAGGCTGCTACAGAATTTCCATTTTCATTCCCTATGTCAACAGCTTTGTAACTTACCTAGTAGATTGTTTTATGTTTTCCAGACATATTCTCAGTAGACTACAAACACTACATTCGGCTCAGCCTTCAGAACCCAAAGAATTAGATATGCTGTAGTTTATGAAATGGATGTTTATGAAAGTATCCTTTGTTTGAATTGCTCAAAAAACCCAACATGAATTCAAACTTTGACAGCGTAAGCAGAAAATAAGAGGGCCATAGTGATCTCCCAAATGTAGCCTTAACTATTGAGGTTCTCATATTGAAAATGCAATTTTCTGTCTAGATGTTTATGAATGTCTTCAAATTCCCTTTCATAATAGCCCCTTTTTGACAGGCCTTTTTCAACTCTGAAATATGAGCAGAAAGGTTGCTGCAGAGTGTGGTATATACCATTAGAGGAGGTGCACCTCTGTCCCTCCAGCCAACAGTGCTCTTTTGGAAGTCAGTGATGATCTATGCCTGTGGAGGAGGTTGCAGAGCCCAGGATCTATGGCAGAGAGGCAGGATTCTTTTGCTGAATCCCAGTGAGATCAGGTTTTGAAGTAAGGTGTGACACTTTAGGGAGCCTGCCTAGGGAAAATGTGTGAATTCTGTGTGATTTTATAAACCCTGTGTATAACTCCAGCCCTGTGTCATCTTCAGAGTGCTGGCAAACTGCATCATGTCACAGCTGAAGAACAGTCCAAACTTTTCCTATTGGATTACTCTCTACAGGTAGAAATGTGGCTGCTTTGTCAGGGAGACTGTCTGCACTAAAGGAATCCAGTTCCCCCGGATCACCAGATTTTTTCATGAAAATCTAGTGGCAAGGGGTTGTGTTCTTGGGCAGCTGAGGCAAAGGACAGTCCCTTAGGAGACTGGAGGGTCAGATGGTTGGACCTTCTCCAGCCAGATGCCTCAAGGCTGGGATCTGAATTTTGATCTCCAGCACTGAAGAAACTGTTTGGACCCAACTGGCCGAGAGCAGCCTTGGCCCAGGCAAAAAAACATGCAGCTACCTGAGGGAAGCCTGCAAGGGGAAGCTCACAAGTGTTTTGTGACAAAAAACAAAGTGGTTTGGCAAGAGCATAGCTGGGGACTCTGAGGAAGACTCGGTGGAGCCAGGGAGCAGCTTCTGACCCCCAGCTCACCCTCTGGGTCTCACCTGACCCACCTGCCTTGTCCATCCCCTTGCTGTGCAGGCAGCCTGCCCGTGCTGCTGCCTCCCAGCCCCAGGGAGCTGCCCACCCACGCCCTGTCCTGCTCCTGCCTCTGGTCCAGGCAGCTCAGGAGCACGTTGTGCTGCTTAGTTATTAGCAGAAAATTTGGGTGTTTGCTGATGGACCTTGTGGGCCAGTTAAGTGCCATATTGTCGAGTGAACAGTGGCTACTGTCCTGTTGGCCTGAACAGGAATAGGTGTGAATTCTGTGGTTCTATGAGCTGGAGCTTGAAGACTCACAATTGTCTTCAGAGAAATCATTGGCCATGTAAAATGGGGTTTGAAGGTGATGAGAAACATAGAATCATAAAATGGTTTGGGTTGGAAGGGACCTTAAATCTCATCCAGTCCAACCCCCTGCAGGGACAGGGACATCCCCAGCTAGAGCAGGGTGCTCAGAGCTCCATCCAACCTCCCCTGGGATGGGGCCAGGGATGGGGCAGCGACCACCTCTCTGGGCAGCCTGGGACAGGGGCTCACCACCCTCCGCATCAAAAATTTCTTCCTTCTCTCTAGTCTAAATCTCCCTCTTTGAGTTTCAAACCATCACCCCTTGTCCTGTCCCAACACACCCTGCTAGAAAGATTGTCTCTGTTTTTTGCTAGGCCCCTTGAAGTCCTGAAGTGTCACAAGAAGGTCTCCCCAGCTGGAGCCTTCTCCTCTCAGCTGCCCCAGCCCAACTCTCTCCTGCTGGGCTCCCAGCAGAGGGGTTCCAGTCCCCTGATCATTGTTGTGTCCTCCTCTGGACCCACTTCAATGGGTCCATGTCTTTCTTGAGCTGAAGTACATAACAGATAAACTATATCACTACATAACTGTATGTTATAGATATAAAAATGGGTGAGGTTCACTCTGCCCTGTGTCTGTGCCTGTTCTGGGGAGGTTCTGACACCTGGGGGCTGTGCTGGGGCCCTGGGGCTGTGCTGCAGCAGGGTTGGGAGGTCTCCTGGGTGGGCTGTGCTGGTCCTGGCTGTGGTCCCACACCTCCTGGGAGGTGACATCCCTCCTGAGGCAGCAGTCCAGCAGCTCCAGGTGACAGATGCACAGCTGGGGTGGGGCTGCTCCCAGCTGGATGTCCATGGAGGCCAATCTGTCCCACCTTCAGCTTTCTTTAGTAATGCACATTAAAATCCCAACTGCCCTGCAGCAGGAGACCTGCAGTGCTGTGAGGTACCAGGACTTGGAGGCAGTTGGTGAACAACCACCCTGATTCCTACACTGGCAGGTCTTAAAAAGGTTCCTAACTTCTGTCCTGCTCTCAGGGTGCCTTCTTCAAACCTCTACCAACCCTGGCCAGGGTTCAGCTTTACAGGAGTGCACGAGGAGGATCAGGGTAGTTTAACCCAGTATAATGGTTGAATAGTTTTGTACTGCACTGGAACATGACGTAGAGATCATTTTGATTATTTTATTGTTTCAGCACTGGGCAAATCCAAATGTTTCTCTGGAGTCCGAGGATATTTTTAATACTGCTTTTTAGCTGTTGTTTTATTTTGCTTGAAACTCAAAATGCATTCTTCCCAGAATTTTTTTTTTTCAGCTTGTTCTAGAATTTTTTTCAGGGTATCCTGTCCCTTTTTAAATACAGTCTTTTCATGTTGCCAATGAATGGCTTTGATCTGCAGAGGAGGACTGATGAGATGCAGTTTCCTCGTTGCTGAACTTTGCCAAGAGTTTCGAGCGTGTCTGCGACCAAACCTGGCACCAGCCAAAAATCAGGAGAATAAAACCCCTGACAGGACTTTCCAAAGCAATCTCTTCCTGTTGTCTATCAAGCAAAAAGCCCAGAACAAGACACTTGTGGTTTGGTAGCATAAAGGTGAATAGAGAAAAAAAAAAAGAGCACGGTTTGATTATGTTCTTTGGTTTATTTAGGTGGTAATAGGTGTGAAAAAAGTTCCATTTCTTTTTCTCTGTACCACGTCTTCATGTGTTGAGGGGACTGGCCAGGGAGGAGCTGCCAGCACACAGGGATAGCTGGGGGCTACACAAATTGCCCATCTTAAAAAATTTTTCCTGAAAAGGACAATACACAGTGATGCTCTAGGACCAAAACATGGTCCAGGCTGGACTGGAAGACTTCTCCAGGCCACCCCTGTGCCCCAGGCAGGGCCAGCTCCAGGGTTAGACTCGGGTGCTCAAGGATTTTCCCTAGCAGGTCTTGAAACCTCTAAGGATGGAGCTGGCACAGCCTCCCTGGGGGACTATTCTGTCTGAAATTCCACTCCTCTGGGTGCCTGGGTGCCGAAGCTCAGGAAGCACACCCATCCCTTGAGGGGAAATGGGCTTTATTTGCTCAGCTCATACCAAATGCCAGAGTGGTTGGTTGGGAGAGCTAGCCCAACATTATTCTCAGAAATCCTCTGGCTCCTCCACGTTCGGATGAACGAGTCTTTTCAGTTTAACAGCTGCTTGAATTCTACAGCATATTTCAGGGACTAAGTAAATAAAACACCATTCCTGCCATGGGATCAGCATACTAATTTATGGCCAGATCTGAAGCCTTTTCCCAAGGCAAAATACAATTAAAGCCAGGCAGAACTTGACCTGGGTGAGCACTTCAGCATTTGATCTGTGAATTTTACTTTTCTGCATTTTTATTATTTTCATACAGTAGTAAAAATATTTCTCCTGATGATTTTACATTGTGCTGGAGAATGAATTCCTTGCAGGGAAGGCCTAACCTCTTGAAACCTAATCTTATGTAGCATGCCATCTAAAGAACTTAATTCTTATTGGGATAACGAGTTTAAAAATATATATTTTTAAGGCACATCCATGACATTTTTGTTAACCTGGTTCTAACAGTGATCTAGCAGTAACAGTAAAGGATGAAAAGCAAAGAACAGGCTGAGATCTAATCTGACCCAACTCATTGATTCACTCTCTGACCTTGGGTAAGCCTTTTGACCTGCCTGTGCCTCAGTCAACTCAGCTGGAAAATTGGGTAAAGAGAGGAGCCTGTTAGAAAACCATCTTCAATTTGAACAAAGATTTCCCGGAGACCCAAAAAAAGGGAGTGTAGTCATTTTGTACAGACATAATTGATTGTGGACTGCACAAGAATAACATCCTGAGCTGTGGGATGCCGTGGATGACATCTCATTCGTTGTGTGGTGGATGGGTGGTCTCGGCATCCACCAGAGCTTGGCCACTTTTCCTGGGTCCAGGGCTGTATTTTCACCTTCACAGCACTGGGCCATGTCTGCCCTTGGAAGGATCAGTGCATGAGTCTAAGAAGCTGCTGGGGAGTAATGACTATTCCTGTTCAGTTCAGAGTTACTGAACTAAGTTCTTGTCCTCTAGATTAATCATGACCTGTATCAGCAGTAGTGGGGCCAGCGGGAGCAGAGCAGGGACTGTCCCCATGCACTTGGCACTGGGGAGGCTGCACCTCGAATCCTGGCGTCAGTTTTGGGCCCTTCTACTCCAAGAAGGACCTTGAGGAGCGTGGCCAGAGAAGGGTATCGAAGCTGGGGAAGGGTCTAGAGGCCAAGTGTGGGGAGGAGCAGCTGAGGGAGCTGGGGGTGCTGAGCCTGGAGCAAAGGAGGCTCAGGGGAGACCTTCTGGCTCTGCACAGCTCCTGACAGGAGCCTGGAGCCAGGGGGGGGTTGGGCTCTGATCCCAAGGAGCAAATGGTGAAACATGATGAAATAATCTCAAGCTGTGCCAGGGGAGGTTGAGGTTGGACATGAGGAAAAATGTCTTCCCCTGGAGGGTTGCCCAGGGCTGTGCCAGGCTGCCCAGGGCAGTGGTGGAGTCCCCACCCCTGGAGGGGTTTCCAAGCCATGGAGATGTGTGATGAGGCACATAGTTTAGTGACACCCTGTCAGTGCTGGGTTAATGATTGGACTTGATGATCTGAAAGGTCTCTTCCAACCCAACCAATCCTGTGGTTCTACACCCTGAAGTGGCATCACATGCTACTGTGTCAAGAAAACGATATAAAAATGAAACCAGGTCTCTACCCAGCATTCTCCTGACGCTCTCCAGCGTGCCCATGCTCTCCTGAGCCAGCTTTCAGGCCACCAGTCTGCATCCAGCCCTGCCTGCAGCTGCCAGGGCGAAGACTCGGGCTGCAGTCCTGGTGGGCCCAGTGCCAGTCAGCTCCGCGGGGTCAGACAAGGAGCAAGGGGTTTGGGGGTTGGCTCTGTCCCTCCCTGGTACCCCTGTGGCACCCCGGGGTGCTGTGGGAGCCCCGAGCCCAGCCGGGGCCGGCTCTGCCGGCTTTGGCACCGCTCGCCCTGGGCGGGGGCCAGCTCCTCCTCCAGGCTCCCCTGCAATCCCTCCTCCAGGCTGGAAAAACGGCCCTTTCCTTTTCCCAATTCCCACATCTGCTATTTGTTTTCCTCTCGTTGCCTCACCGAGATCTGGGAGGGGGCTGAGGAATGCGGAGAGCTGCTCCAGCCCCAGCTGACCTCCGAGGCTGACTGGCATTTATCTGGCAGCGCTTGCAGGGAAATAGTTTTGGGGGAAAGGGGCATGTTTCTTCACTTTCACAGGCCTATTTCTAGACGTTTTCAAATTCAATAAAAACCTTGACTTGGTTTGATGTTGGCG